>NC_056737.1:1443947664-1444037664 GCF_019279795.1 Protopterus annectens
TTGCAAAATGACATCACATAAATCTGGTCATCTGACTTCTGGTTCCTGCATACACCTCACAACCTCTTAAAGCATGAAATCTGGACAAAGCCATAAATAAAAATGGGATAAAGGCCCAAAATAGGGACAATTTTTAAATATTGCTTCTACAAACTTAGAAAGTTGATATAATAACAGGTTTTGCATTAGCATGAATTTTCTGAAGGGTATGAAGTCTGAAACTCAATTGTTTGACATTATCTTCTAACTTCAGTCTTTAATGATTTGCTACTAATTTACCAGAAAATCACAATTTTATGAAAAATGGATCAAAAATATGTGGGAAAAATCTGGACATTCTGTGAAAATCTGTATAGTTGAGAGGTATGTTCCCACACTACCCCTTATACTAGAAACTGATCCAGAATCTAGCACACATGTCAAAATACATATATAAAGCTTTTTGTTAAGGAGTGTTACAGCATTTGGAAGCTAAAAAAAAAAAATATTTCAAAAACTTCCACCCTCCAGAGTAGCAATTAGTTCACCGCTAAGGACAACACAGTAAGATTCCTAGTCCTACACACATTTTGTCTCTGGTTGCAAAAAAGAACTATAATATACAATCTTTATGGCCTGAATCAGGTAATCTAATTTTAGACTATTTTTTTAAAGTTAGTTGAACCAAGATTAACCTCTTATCTTCCATTATTCTAACTTATAATATATTCATGTCAGCAGTTACAAAACATGTCTGGCATATAGGTGTTTTTCTTTTCTGTCCAGCAGGACCCACAGCTGGTACATTTTTAACACAAATAACTTTACAAATATATTTTCAACAAAAACACTTGTACAAATAAAATTGATATACAAATTACACATAATTCATTACAAAACTCCAGCTAGCTATACTGACATATGTTACACATCCACTGTTCTACTTCTCCTGGCATAGCTGACATTACCTCACAGCGTCACACCACAGATTAAAACGCAACAGGAAGAAATGCATTATAGTGGCCTTTGGAAAGTCTTCTAGCCAAGTTTGTTATGCCATTGATAAAACACCCATAAGAATTAACCCAATACTTAGGGATGTGGAAACATATGTAGACAGTAATCTGGCTTTTAGCTAACACATAACCAAGAGATTAAGTAAATTATTCTTTGTCTCCCAGCACATAAACAAAGGTAACCAGGCCCAATGAAGTTATAGTATCTCTCCTCTAGACCCTTATCAGACCCACCATTGAATGTAAGGCCCTCTTTGGTATGTACTTAGTTGGAATTCCCTCAAGGGTTCCCCACCAGGAGAATCCAGGGCATGAATACCCTGTCATACACAGACTGTCTTAAAGTCCAAACTTTGTACTCAGTCTCCTACAGGTTACTGACAGGCGATCTATGCCTAGCATATAATCCATTCTCTGATCCAGCTCTGATGGATCTCTTGCACATCTGGAAAAGAAACAGCACCAGAAACACTAGATCCAAGGACCTGAACCTTTGACATAAATAGAATGGGTCTATATTAAGATGTCAAAACATTGTAATATCCAATACCTAAAGATCGACAAGTATTCATCGAAATGCATTTCTACGAATTGATGAATACTTACAGGGCAAGCAAACACTTGCCCTGCAATACAATGGAATGAACTAAACTTAAAACAAACCCACCCATGTGGGGAGCTGCACCCCAACACCCCCCTTAACTAAATATACCAACTCTGAGATCACACTACATTGGAGGAAAAGGCAACATTGTATAGTTGGCTAGCTACATCTTTGCCTGTAAGTATTCATCGAATTGCGCAAATGCATTTTGATGAATACTTATTGATCATTAGGTGTTCGATATTATGAGGTTTTGCCATCGTTATATAGACCCAAATAGAACATGCTGGAGAGACCAATATGTTTCTCAAAGGATCCCTGTGCTGTGGAATAAGCTTCCTATCTAGGTGAAGTGGAGTTTATCCCTGTCCATATTCAAAAGATACATTAATCATTTAATGGGAAATTTCAAATTCACCCCAGTCTGACACCCATGTCCGATGGACAGAGGTCAACAGTAAGTAAATTAATTCCCAACTAACATATACTTCCACATAACTTTTAGCTACCTCTTTACTTGCCTAATTCACCATATAGGTGTCCAAGGAACTCAGGGTCAAGACTGGGTTGGGTTGTATTGCTAGGCTTGTAACAACCCTGGTAGTCATTACTATAGTATAAACCTATGAACCTATGAGAGATATTGCCTACATGCAGGGAGACTGCCATCTGCTTTAATGATGTAGAATAGGTCATCACTAAGCCATGTTCTCGCTACCAAACTATGAGACAGCTCTTGCCTTGGGCCTTTCATGACAAGTTGGGAGGGTGGCCTAATGGTTAAGGTGTTTGCCTTACAAACACAAGGTGCAGGGTTTGAGTCTCACAAGGGATAATTGGCTAGGCTTAAAATGGCTCGCAAGGGCAGTTAGCTTAGTACTAACCTATGAACCTAATTCTATGATGTTCTTATATGTTGTATTTTCTTTGCTTCTTTTCATTCTGTCCATCCATTTCATTTATATAAGATTTGATCTCATTTGGCCAGTGTGGATGGAGCACAGCATTGCACTGACAGTATCCATTCAGGTAGTCAGTGTGTTCACTATGGTATCCTCCAAATTACTGGGTGTCTGGTCTAAGTTACTCTGTGGTCTTTTTACAAAGGTATAGGTGGACATTTAGACAGGCTGTTTGCAATACTGTAAAGGCTGACTCATTTTGCAGTATTGTTAAAAGAAATTTACAAGGTGCCAGGGCAGTGGTTATGCAATGTCTGAATATCAGTATTACTTTGAATGAATAGTATATAGCTATGACAGCTGCATGGTGGAGACACAACATGCCACACCCTGCACATGAGTACAAGGGTGATTCATAAATTTTCCAGCCTTCTTGGCCTTCCTGACCATGTCTGCAGAACATACACATTTTGCATTATAGGCTAATGAAGGGAAATGGTGTGATGTCCACTCCTTCAGATAGGAGAACACTCATAGCTCTCAACTGTCCAGATTTTCACAGATTGTCCTGATTTTTGTCTCATATTTTTTGGTCCATTCCTCAACCAATTTTTGATTTTCTGGCAAATTAATAAGGATTAAAGTTACTAACTAAGGACAAACATTTGAGTTTCAGGCTTTATATCCTTCAGAAAATGTATGCTAATGCCAAATATGTTATTCTAGCAACTTTTTAAGTTTATACAAGCAATATTTAAAATCTGTTCCTATTTTTTGGCCTTTGTCCCCCCATTATTTTGGCTCTGTCCAGATTACTTGTGCTTACAGGTTGAGAGGTATGAGAACAATGTAGTTGTTGTGGGTGTGGCAGGCTGGTTGTTGTTATGGTAAAGTACTTTTTGCACTGTACATTAAGTCCTATCCCCTTACATATCACTGTGTACATGTTGAATATTATGCTATTTTTACTCCCTTAGGCTCATGATGTTGCTCTGGTGGTTTTGCTGTAGAGCACATTAGCTTTACATGCTCAGCAGGTCAACTACTATTTTGAATTTGGTATGTTGGCTGTAGAAACATGTAACTGTCTGCTCAGTGCACAGATATACTAAGAACTTGGGGATTCATAAGTCCATGATTCATTGAGGACATTGTAGATCCTCATTTTATTTATTTATTTATTTACATTTGTTGACTGGGAGAGTCCAATTGGACACAGGTCCATTTTCAGCGGAGGCCCAGGGAGAAAAGTTCCACATTAAGTATTATTTGCATTATTTGCATATCGTTTGTGTACCTGGACTCATCCAGTTGCACCGTAGTATGTTACATTACTTTAAAGAGTGACAGTAATATTATAAATTGTGTAGGGGTCTGGTGTATAGTTTGCGGTGCATAAAAAGCCCTATATAACTGCATAATTTATTATAAAGACAAATTTGAAAGTTTAAAAATGAAAAAGGTGGTTAATAAGTAGATAAACAGGCTGTGCAGAATTAAAATTCTTTAGTGACATCACATCAAATAAAGAATCCTGTACAAATACCAAAAAGAACAGACATTTATTAATACATGCAATTAAGTGTTAAAAACTAGATGGCAGTAGCAATATTAGTGACATTATACACATTTTCATTGTCAGGATGAAAAGGAAATAAAGATCTAGGGGCTTTATAGCTAGACACAAGACACTGTGAGGTACCACAGGTAACAACAAAATGCTTGAATAATTAAACATAAAAAGTGAATGGGTCAGAAAAGCATTATAAATAATGGCATTGTTTACACTGCAAGGTGACTTTATGCAAGGTAAAGATAGTCTAGATAGTCTAGCAATATTCAGGTTTTTTATTAGAACCTTTTGTTAAGATTACAGTTTGCTACAGGACCATTCAATGTAGAAACAGATAAAAATAGATAATAATTATTAGTTCTTGTGATCATATATATTTTGTGTTAGTCTTACTAGTTTTGTATAAAATCCTTCAAAAAGGAAGACCAGATAGTTTTTGTTTTCCTTTAGTCCAGAATCCTACATTTTCAAGGCTGTATTGTATAATTCAAAAAAGATGGATATAACACACAATAGAAAGTTTCATTAAAATGACATTCACAATCGAGGGAATCAATAAACCCTACATGGTCATTTGTGATGTGCGCACAGTAGCAGCAAATTTTAGATTCAGTAAGCGCCATGTAGAGATGCACACCCCCGAGCCAACAAGGTATACCATAGCATGCTAATTACAGCATAATAGCTGAATTGCATGCTAATCAACCAATCCAATATGGAGGAGCTATTCAACAAGTGATAAATCAACCATGTAGACTCCATGCTGGTCTGTCCTGCAAATTCCAAAACATTTGGAATATAGCTATAGAAAGGAGTCTACATGGACAGAATGCATTTACAAAGTAAGTCCCAAACCTGGTGACTGTTGATGCTTTTTTAATTTCTCCAAATCTTTTGGGTTTCTAATACTATGACAGGAATGGACCCCATTCCTAAGTCAAAGTACGATTAAAGTTCATGAAATTAGTATTGTTTCACTCTTTGATGTCAGCCAAAAGTGCTCTTCATAGCACCTGCAATGTGCCCTGTAATGACTCCTTCTGTAATTCGTATGGAGGTACATGCATTGGTAGCATACCTAAATACGACTGTATACTCTTCTTTATAAGATCTGTTGCTCCTACTACTAATGGAACTGTCTGGGCATCTTTCTTCCACATTGCTCTCATTTCTGCCTGCAGGTCCTGATATTTTATGACTTTGTGACTCTGTATGTAAGACACTGTAGTCAGTGGTTGTGGCAATTTTAATGATCAATGCTACTTTTGTCTTCTTTTCTCGGACCACTATATCTGGTTTTCTAGCATCTATCTTTTGAACTGTTGGTAATGGATGGCCCCATGTGATGTAGACTTCTTCATTTTCTGTGATGCTTTGTGGCTCATGTTTCCAGTGTTTTTCAGCCACTTGAATACCATAATGTTTGCACAATCCCCAGTGCAACAATCTTGCCACATTACTATTCCTTTCAGTATACAGTACTTCTGCCATTAGTATATCACAACCAGTAACAATGTGCACGACTGTTTCCAATTCAGTTTTACAAAACCTACATTTTTCTGTTTCTTCCACTTGTTCAATGGTCTTTGTAAACCAACGTGTACGCAGCCCACTATCTTGGGCTGTCAATATTAACCTTTCATCTATTGATTTGAGTTCACCTCTCCTTAACCATTCCTGCATTTGTTCCTGATCAACATGAGGTTCTTCCAGACGTTTTTTATACTTGCTACTATATTTATGCATTTTCCACATTTCTTGCCTTCTCATCTGGTCCCTCACATTATATTCTTTTGTTTGGTTTTTGGCACATTCAGTTGCTGCTTGATTTTTATCTACTTCTGGTTTGATTTCCATTCCTGCTTGACATCAATATGCTTCTGCTAGATTAAACAGAGAAGTCATCTTAGATTAGTCTCCTCATGTTTCAAAGCTTTCATTATGTCTGGGTCTTGTGAGGTCAGCAGATATGTGTGGAGTCCCAAGATTGCAGATCTATAAATGCAATCAATTTCAAGGAGGCCCATAACTCCTTCGGAACGGGGAATATATAATACTGGTATACACTGATTTTTATAAATAGTTTGTTGAGCATGAAGCATAATTCTTGTTTTCCTATCTAATCTAATCAACATGTTTTGGGGCCAGTCAGTCACTCCAAAATGATAAGTTAGGACAGGAAGAGTAAATTGGTTTATAGCTTGAATTTTGTTCCTAGATGTCAACACTGTTTTCAGGATTAATTTAAGTCTTTCAAAGTATTCCTTACTAAGTTTTATTCACATTTGTTCATGTTATATTGTTGATCCTTCATCAATTCCCAAATATTTATACACTCCCTCTTGCTCAAGTTCTTTTATATCACATTCTTGTCCCAAACTGATATTTTCCTGGTGCTGCAGTTTTCATGCTTTAAAGATTGCTTTTGCACATGTATCCGGACCAAATGACATTCTTATTCATCTGAAAAAGTTTTGACAACCTGCAGTTGTGCTTTCAGTTCCTCATCTGATGAGCTATACAGTTTCACATGATCACCAAAGGGATGATGAGAAGTTTTTACATGTTATTGTTTTATAGGAGCCAAATTATAGCCATGGCTTAAGCTATTGAGTAAACAGCTTAATGGATTAAGGGCAAGGCAGAATAGCAACAGTGGCAGAAAGTCACCCTGGAGTATCCCCCTTTGAATTTTTATCCCTGGGATAATAATTTCTCCTTTATCGTGGCTTAATTGCAAAGTGATCTGCCACTGTTTCATGGTCACTGTAATGTAGTCAATCATTGTGGAGTGTATATAGTGAACGAACACCAACCAAATAAAAAATCTGGACGCCGACACTGAAGAATCACTGCTCGTCCTAATGATGAAATATATTTGTTTATTGTAACTCCACACGATACAAAAGACAGGGTTAAGCGCTTTCAACTGTTATACACAGTCTTCATCAGAACAACATACTGCTAGTATTCTACTGCTTAAGTACTCTACCTTTTGAACTTAATTGTATAATTGCTCTAGTTGCCGCCAAAAACTTTAAAGACATACTGATCACTATAGTTAGACAAAAATATCTACAATTTACCCTTTACCATGTATGGGTAGCACATACATTAACTACTAATATATAATAACATAAGTTATAAATTACCTACTCTAATGCATCCTGCCATTTATTGTAAATCTCATAATATACATACTGTTTAATAAAATGGTCCCCCTACTGTATCTAATAATATAAGTCCCATCTAAAACTACCATACTATTGCATATATATATTTATATAATATGTCAATGTTATTGAAAAATATAAATAATTTTGCATTCCACACAAAACCCTATTAAATACTTGTATACTAACTATTATAAAAATCATAAAATAAAAATTGATAATAAAATATCATAGACAGTTGCTAGACATAAAAACAAATTGTTTCACTACCACACTGTGCATTTCCACAACATACATATATTCAGAAATGTTGAATTATATGTGATCATATATGATAATAGCAAGGTCGAACCATCTTGTCTAAGACCCATAATGTAAATAAGCATAACTACATCTACACATCCCTTCATACGTAATAATTACTTATTATACACAGAATACAAGATACCTGATACAAGATACATAATGTCAGGTGCTGTTAATGTGTCACACCTGTAACTTTAAAACTCACTTATAATAAGGCTAAGAATGGTTTTATACTGACAAAATCATTCAGACCAGGTTTACGGGTGGAATCTGTCAGGATCTGCCATCTACTCTCTCTTGCTGTCAGTATAAAACCATTCTTAGCCTTATTATAAGTGAGTTTTAAAGTTACAGGTGTGACACATTAACAGCACCTGACATCATGTATCTTGTATCAGGTATCTTGTATTTTGTGTATAATAAGTAATTATTACGTATGAAGGGATGCGTAGATGTAGTTATGCTTATTTACATTATGGGTCTTAGACAAGATGGTTCGACCTTGCTATTATCATATATGATCACATATAATTCAACATTTCTGAATATATGTATGTTGTGGAAATGCACAGTGTGGTAGTGAAATAACTTGTTTTTATGTTTAGCAACTGTTTATGACATTTTAATATCAACTTTTATTCTATGATTTTTATAACAGTTAGCATACAAGTATTCAATAGGGTTTTGTGTGGAATGCAAAATTATTTATATTTTTCAATAACATTGACATATTATATAAATATATATATGCAATAGTATGGTAGTTTTAGATGGGACTTATATTATTAGATACAGTAGGGGGACCATTTTATTAAACAGTATGTATATTATGAGATTTACAATAAATGGCAGGATGCATTAGAGTAGGTAATTTATAACTTATGTTATTATATATTAGTAGTTAATGTATGTGCTACCCATACATAGTAAAGGGTAAATTGTAGATATTTTTGTCTAACTATAGTGATCAGTATGTCTTTAAAGTTTTTGGCGGCAACTAGAGCAATTATACAATTAAGTTCAAAAGGTAGAGTACTTAAGCAGTAGAATACTAGCAGTATGTTGTTCTGATGAAGACTGTGTATAACAGTTGAAAGCGCTTACCCCTGTCTTTTGTATCGTGTGGAGTTACAATAAACAAATATATTTCATCATTAGGACGAGCAGTGATTCTTCAGTGTCGGCGTCCAGATTTTTTATTGTGGAGTGTATCTTATATATTTTTAAGCACTCTTTTATCCATGAATGAGGGATACTATCAAATGCTTTTTTGTACTCAGTCCATGCCATACTTAGATTCTTCTCCTTTTTACAGTTCTCCAGTATGAGTTTATTTAAAAACAGATGATCCTTTGTTCCATATGACTTTCTTTTATTGCCTTTTTGTTCTACTGCCATAATTGAGTTTTCTTCTAAATGACTATAAACTCTGACATCATCAATTCCTGTGTATAGTTTATACGTCAGCAAAAGGCAAGTTATTGGTCTATAATTTTTAGGGTAGCTTGTAGGTTCACTCTTAAGTAGGAGCATTATTCTTATTGTTGTTAACCAGGTTGGTGTCTGTTCTGGGTGCACATATAAATAGTTCTTACTCATGGCTAAATCGCCATGCAAAGATGTTAATACTTTTAACCAGAAGTTAGGTACTGTATCTGGGCCTGGGGTTTTCCAGTTAGAGGCTTTTCTTAACTGTGTTTCAATCTCTCTGGCTGTTACTTTATCCCATTTCATATCCTGTACCTTTAGACTTCTTGTTCTTTCTTTTGCTTCTTTTATCCATTTAGCATATTTGTTATGTTCCACAGGATCTTCATAGATACTTCTCCAAAATGTATCTATTTTGTCTTTTTTGGTGGTCTTTCAATTCCTTTTACCTTATTTCCCAGTTCTCTATAAAACCCTTTTGGGTCATCAATAAATTGCTTATTTTGTACTTTTACTTTATAGTTTTTTCACCTGTGCTGAATTTTTAGTTTGTTATTTACAATAGTGCATGGTAGATCCTGGCCTGTTCAAATATTGCTCATTGCTTTTATCACATCTATCTTTCTTAGTAATTTTGTTTATTTATTCCCTCTTTTATACTCTTCTAACAGTAACACTTCTTGTTTTAATTGCTTTATAGTTTTCTCTATTCAATATTTCCATGATGGTATTTAATTCCTTTCCCTCACTACCCTGTGTTCTTGTGGTAGAATGTTATCAGTTATTAATTTAGCTGCACAGTAATATATCCTGTTTACGTCTGTTATATCGTATGGATCTCTATGAACAGTCCTAATTGCCATGTTCATTTGCTTCATCAGACTTCTGACTTTTTGGGTTTTATTAACCTTCTGCAGTCTATTTCTTTCATTGATCTTGATATATCTGTCTGTGTCTATTAAATCGAGTAATTCTTCTCCTAGCTCATTTTCTTCCAAACTGAGGACACTTCCTTTTTTTTCCAGTTCCTGCTGACATTCTATAGAAGGTTCTATAGCATCTTCCTGTGACACATTCTCTTCAATTTCATCCTATGCCATTTGTTGTCTATCATATGGGAACTCACTGGCCTATCACTCCTCAACATTGACTGCGTCAGAGTTTCCACAGTTTCCTGTTCCTTCCCTTGCTGTCTAGCTTCAAATGAAGGTTTATAATGGTTTCCTGTGAAAGGCTCCAATTTATCTTCATAATGCATCTGACCAATTGCTTCCTGTTCCACTGGATTCCCATTAATTTGGATATCCATTACTCGATCCTGTTGTGGTGCTTTCTGAATTAGATTTTCTACACTAAACCCTTCACTTTGCAGGTACTTCATAACCTCAGTTTCTATTTCTTTAACTTCTCCATGACTAATCTCCTTTTCTGCTTTTCCTCTTTGTCTTCTTATTTTTAGTATTGTAAAGTTTTCCATGTATGGATTCCTTTGCCTGTATTTCTCCTCAAATATCTTTGGTGCTGCTCTTTTTGTATTGGTTAGTTTTGCTTTCTCCTTTGCATAAATATCACACCATATTAAATCTCTTTTTCTTTCCCATGTCCATATTTCTTCTTCAGATGTTTCCTGATCTTCCTGTTTTTCTCTGCTTTGGGGACTCACTCTATCCTGCTGTGATGTAACCTGTGTTAGACCGTCTAACCCAAATTCTTCACTTCACAGGTACTCCAGAACTTCAACTTCTATTTTTTTAACTTTTACATTACTCATATTCTTTTCAACTTTCCATCTTTGTGATATTATTTTTTTATTGTGAAATTTTCCATATCCGAACGCCTTTGCCTATATTTCTCTTTAAATATCTTTGGGGCTGCCTTCTTTACATTGATTAATTTGACTTTCTCCTTTGCACAAATATTGCACCCTATCAAATCTCTCTTTCTTTCCCATGTCCATATTTCCTTTTTATACTTTTCAAATATCTCTTAGTTTTGTTGTTTATATTTTCACACTTCCTCAGATGCTTCTTTTTCCAAACAGATCAAGGTTTCTTGATCTATATACTGTTTTTCACAAATATGTTGTATTAATGAACACAATATTTCATTTGAAGCTTCTGACAGTTTTTCTATTGGAAGTACTTTTCTTTCCTCTAATTTCTCTCCTAATCATTTTGTTTATCTTGTGTCTGGAAATTCTGGGCTTTTTGTATAATAGCAACAATACATAATTTCTTTCTTATCCTCAATAGTCCACTTAATCATCTTTATAGCTCTTTTTTGGCCTATCAGTTTTTGTGATTTTTGTGGACTGCTACTTCCTTCTACAACAAGGGGGCCATCCTCCCCCTGGGCCTTGCCTGGCCCCATTGTAGGAATGTTTCTATATTTTGGGGATTGTACAATGTCATCTTTTTCAGTCTTGGCACTAGTGTGCCTACCAGGATTGGGCACTTTTTTATCCTGGGTCTTTTTATCCTGGGTCTTGTGCACCCAGCCATCTTTTTTTTAGTTTTTGACCTACTTCTGTCCATGATATAGGCTATATAAATGCAGTCTATATATCAGTGCCACCTTGTTGAGATTTTGTGAAAACAGGGTCCACCACATGAATGTACTCAACAAGACTTGAGGATAAATGCAATTTCAGCACTACTACTCTCCTTTGCTTGCTGATTTTTCATCTCTCCCTTTGGACCTCCAATGGAATGGACAGAATGCATTTACAAAGTAAGTCCCAAACCTGGTGACCAATGTAGGCATCGTGATGATGACCTATGGAGGAAGAAGAAGGATAAACTCAACAGTTGGATCATGGAATTTAGGACTGCAGATATCCCACAACTGTGCAAGTATCAACTACATAGCATACTTGTAAGACTTAAAAAATGAATATAGGCAAGACTCATATTCATAATGGTATTCTGTTCTGTTTTTTTTTTTTCTCATCTGCCAATGATTGGGAGGTCGATGTCCAAACCCATGGGACTAGATTGGCAAGGATGAGGGAAGTATGTGGTATGTATGCAATCGAAGAGTGGAGTTATTGTAGCATTGAAATTTAAAGGTAGCTGTTCTGGTATTTTATAGAGTTGTAACAAATTGTGCATGCATATTTCAATTATAAAAGCAAGTATGAATGCATTAGTCTGTAGCACAGACCAAAAGTAAATATTAGACTTTAGTCAGAGGTTGTGGGTCCAAATATCGCACTTCCCAACTATACAATACATAGATTCATAGATTCATAGACTACTATCATAGATACTGTCAATTTTGCAATGATATTAAAACCTCTATACCAGTGACACAAATGCCCTGTTGTAAATTGCGGTCTGTATAATTGGAACATGCATATGTGCAATATATGCACATGTCAAGGATTACTTGCTTCAATCTGTAGTCTAGTGTGCATCTGTTAGGAGGAGATAGTCTTAAATGTAATTGACAGTCCAGTGGGTGAATATTGCATTTTCACTGTCACCCAGCTTGATGACCATGGGTTCAGGATGTCCACACCCTCAATGCCAATCATGGTGTCCCCAACCTTTTGTGTTTATCACTGTCACATTTTCTTGTCTTGTTGGTCTTGTCTGTCTGTGACTGCTTGTTCACCTACCCAAATTACCTGACACAAATGTACCTACGTCCCCTCCCCAACATTCTTCTTCTTCTCCTCAAAAAAATAAATAAATTGGCACCTGTCCCACCAAAAAAAATGTCCCATACACAGCTCTCCAGTTTGCATATGTGTCTTCTTGACACACTTGATTCAGTCCAATTGACTATACAACATAACTGTGTTGTGGACACCCCTCTCTCTGGAGGTGACTGTCCAAATTCAGTTCATATTTTGCACATATTTTCAGTTTATACTGTTAAAGAAAGGGATAGCTATGTTTTTTTCCTACGACCCTCCTGCACATTTCTGTGCTAATTTCCCTTTGTTCTTCCATGCTTGCTCCCTATTTTACCATTTTCCTATCTAGCCATTTTTAACACATTTAATCTGGTCAAAACATAGAATCACACACACCACACATAAGTTGCTGGAGAAGCAATGAATCCCTTCATGTTTTGGTCTCCATATTTGCGTGGAAGTGAGCATCACACACCAACAGTTAGTGGAAGCAAACAGTTGTGGTTACCCCTGTGCAATGCTCCTTAACACTGCTGTACTATGCCAACACACAGCAACACACATCGTATACACAATTCATGTCATTGCATTTTCACTCTGCAATGAAAAATATTTCAAAGTACTAGATACACCTCTATTTAAAGCCAGTACCTTCTGGCCCCCAAAATTAATTAGTTTATTTATTTGACATTTGTTGACTGGATTAGTCCAACTGGGTGGATGCCCATTTTCATCAGAGACTCAAGGAGAAAAGCTCCAAGAAAATACAATACATGATATAAAATAATTAAAAAAAATCAGAAAAAAGGAATGTATCAATGTAGTAACACATTCTGCCACAGAGTCAGCTAAGCAGCAGGTGTATTTCATGAGCTCAATACTAACTGTCAGACTTTATCAATGCAGTTTGTGTTTGCCCACTGCTTAGCTACCCACAAATGTGTATCTCGTATACATATGCACTTTGCTAACCATCGCTCAAACCCACTGCTCGCCACACTGTGGAAATGTATACAGTATGCTGTACTACTATCATGTGCTGCTCATTTCCTGTGTATAACATGAAATTGCATGTGGAAACATTACAAACTGAGGGCCCTATCTAACAACATGCTACACATTTACAATACATCCATGTGTTGTCACCGCCTCAAACACTGCAACCCTGGTGTCTCAGTATTTTTTCAACACATATGCCAACCACACTGCAAATGTAATATCAAATACTCTTTGCTATGCAATACACATCAATCGTGTACATGCAGAACTACAACTATTGATCCATATATCTAAAAAACTTTATCTGTGAGGCTAAGGAAAGAATCAGCATGGAACATATCCACAGGGACATATGTGACCTTCATCACACTTGACCCAATCCATTTTGTTTTTGAATAGAATAGATCTTGCTTTATGACCCTTGTTGACTTCTTGGATACTGACAACAAAGACCTGAATAAGAGATAACAGGATATAATGCCTATGCTGACTCATCCAAGGCCTTTGACACTATTTCCTATTCATGTTTCAGACTGAAGATCTCCCATGTAGGATTATTGCCATACAGTAGTAGAGGGATAGGTAACTGGGTCACCAACAGAGCACACACTCTCAAAGTTGGGGACTGCACCTCCACCATTAGCCACTTACCATTAGAATACCACAAGGATCTGTGCTGGGTCTTCAGCTGTTTGCAAACTACTTTCTTGACGTGCAGGTAATGGTAGATGGCCTGTGGTTTGCCAAGATTTCAGATGACTGTTAACTGGACACAATAATAGAGAGTCAACCAATGATAGCAACATATAACAGAAGAGGCTGCCACAAACAAATAATTGGAGCCAAACTCATGGACTGAACCTTAAAGGATACAATACATGAAGTATGTATGCTAATTACGATATACATAGCATGCCTCTAAGCAAAACCACAGTGTTGTGAGACTTGGGACCACATGTTGATGTCAATCTACACTTTCAGCACTATGGTGACACACACACATTCTGTGTTGGGAACATCATACATATGGAAATCACATCCAAGACCAGGGTGGTCACACCTCTGCTGTACTCTACCCTTATCTGACCGCTAAATGGGTACAATGCTCACATCTGTCTGTACCTTACCAGACACCTGCTGCAATTGGAGAGAACACAGGTTTTTGCCTGTGAGACTCCAGGGCCTCCAAATATGACATACATGGAAAGACTGAAAGAACTGTCATTGTACTCAGTATCATGCATCCTGCTGATAGGTGGCCCATGCCTGCCCTACAGAGCAGTCTCAGACCCTGCCCTTCTAGAAATGCTGGAAATCTGCAAGTACAATGGGGCAGGAATAACTTGCCCAGGCTGTGACATAAATAGAACATGCTGTGGACACAGACATATCCCCCAAATGATTCACACTCCTCTGTAATAGGTTCCTACTGCTTGGGAAGCAGTACTCCTTAATTACCCTGTTCAAGTACAACCTTGACTACTGGTTGGGTGATTGTAAGGTCGCATCTGGGGTGATATCTATGTCCCTCATGGACAGGGCCACTTGGTGTTGATCAAAAAATTGCTCTGCTAAAAACGACCCATCCAAATATGCTCAACAACAGTACTTATGTTTTTACAGAGCTAGGCTTCTAAACACCCTAGGAACATTAGGCTAGTAACCTCCTATGAACCTTTGAAGCTATGAGCCCATGCTAGCCTCACAACATCTTGCATCCCACATGGCCTGCTGATGCCATATACTATAAGTTCACCTGCAATCATATAAAAGTCAGACTTATGTTGTGCCTCTTATGTAAAGTACTGTGTTCTGTAGTATGTGTACTTAGATAGGTAGGGGCTCTTTTCTCACTGCAGTCAACTGAGTGTGTGTGTCTGTTAGTGCATGTGTCTAGACAGAAGAACAGAAGTGTGTATCCCACAGTTACTTCTGCAATACCGTGGATTGACAGTATTTTGATTTTTGCAGATGCCTACATATCCATTTCATGCAGCCCACCCAACATCTTGTCTCCCGCATGGCATGTTGATGTCATGTACAATAGGTTCACCTGTAGTTGTTTAAACTTCAGACTTGTGCCATGGCATTTGCATAAAGTAATGTGTTCTGTAGTCTATGTACTTAGATAGGGTTTCTATTCTCACTGCAGTCAGGTGTGTGTGTGTGTGTGTGTGTGTGTGTGTGTGTGTGTGTGTGTGTGTGTGTGTGTGTGTGTGTGCGCGCGTGTGTGTGTGTCAGCTCTTGCTTGACATTTCAGCGAACATTTTACACCAACATGTGGGACAGATACTCTTATATTCTCCTCAACAGACACTGCTGATGTCATCACCCTGAAGAAAGACAGTATATCCAAAAGCTTTGTGTTACATTTTAATAAAGAGTTTTAACATTGCTGAGCTGCTGTTTTTCTTTTTGGTTTATTGCTACATTTCAGCAGCTTTAGCTTTATCATGGTTTTGCCTTACATTTTCTTGATGTCATCAGCTATATCAGATTTTTGGATATGCAGTACTCCCACCAGGACAGGGTTAGGCACTGGCCTGGAGGCCAGGCAGACATCACCTCATCCTATACTAGACAGATTACAATGACATGGCTTTATATCTATCTACATACATCATGGCGTGGTTTGTAGACCCTGTGTTATCTTGCTGAGGAAGTCCTGTAGTCTCTCCAGCTGCTACATGTGTTTAATGAGGTACATACAAAAGAGATCATGATATGCTATTACTGCTCTGATAAGGCATGACTACAGTGCTGTCATACAATCCTAAGATATGAATATGATTGCATTATGCATGATGTGTACAACATAGGCTTTCAATACCCATGTGGACACTTGGTGGTTGAAGTTCAGCGTGCTATCTACACATGTTCCCAATGCTGGCATCTCTGTATGTCTGCATAGCAGGAGTGTTGCCAATGCTGTGATTAACATGCAATTCCACTTTTCAGATGGACAGCATAAAAAAGACACATTTCTTCATTTAGTTATAGATTGTGTGCCTTTGTCCCTATTAATTTGTCTGTGTTAGCTCCTCCTGTACTATGTTATCATCATTGGTGGACTTATTATTCAATAATCACCAGACTTGGCAAGCCGAAGAACATATACTTTAGGCTGAACTGTTGAGAAATAGAGTTCAAACAGTGAAGGGCCAAGCACAGATCCCTGGGGTCTGCCAATGGTGACACCTCTACTAGTGCAGGTTGATTCACCAACTTTAAATGTATGTGCTCTGTTGGTGAGCCAATTGTTTACCGAACTGGCATAAGGGTTAATTCCCAGCTGGGAGGGTTTGCCAATGATAGATGCATGGGGGATTGTGTCAAAATCTTAGACCAGATCACAATAGGCAGTATGCACTGTCTGACCTTCATCCAGGCCTATCACATAGAAGCAATAGCCTGTGACAACATCACAGATTGCCTATGGTGTGACTCAGCTCATACACCTTCCTGATACTATTGAATACACAATTCAACACACCCTCCACATATTCTATATTCTTATACAAGGGTGTACATCAACATGCATTCATCTGAACAGATGGGACAGCACCTGATACATGTATATAAAGAGACAGTCTGACTCTCAGCGACTGTGAGGTAGACCAACATATGATCATGGACCTCTTCTACATGTATATTAGTCATATTTTGGCTGTGTGCAATAGACCTTTGTGAGCTGTTAATGCTACATCATGTGTGTTACATCTGACAGATGTCCACAAAGAGGTAATCAAGGGCATGCATGATGACAACAGTATCCTCTTGCAGAACCTGACCAGGTCAAGGCAGTTGACACAAATCCACACTGAGTTATTGACTCAACACTGTCATATGCGGCCATAAGCAGCTATATCACTATATGGGTAGACCAGTGTATCACATAAGTGGCATCCGACTTTGTTAAAATGTGTGACATGACCTACATCTCAGGTCCAATGATCAGATCTGTACATCAGGGCTGTCTGCTAGGCCCTTTCATGTCCATTAGTTAAGTGATGTCCATCACAGATGATATACACATGCTGTGTACACACAGCTTTCTGAAGGACTACATAATGTGGGAAGTCATTGACTGCAACTGTGATATTAGTACAATACAGACAGTAGCAAAACATAACAAACACTGCTGCCATATGCATGACAACACTAGCACTGATAACACACATGAGGGCATTTGTTAATTCAGGAAACAAACACACCACACAAGTATATATAGTGGGCTTTATTCCCTATAATCAGACCAATAGGTATGTGACCTATGTGCTGGAATAGATGGTAAGTTGTACATCCACCAGCATGTTGTTATAGTGGTGACTACTCCTTTGAATATAACACAAGTACTGGGTATGTGAAGGAGATCCACATCAGAAGCCATAATACCTTCATGGTTCCCAGCCTTCATCATACCAATAACTGTGTACAATGCACCCTTTTTCATGTACATCCCGACATATCTTCTGATGTGTAACTGAAATATACCACCTTTGTCACAGTGAGCTGTCATATAGCTTATTGGCCATACCAAGGTATTCTTTCTGAGGAATATACATGACTGTCTGATGTTGCAGAACACCTACAAAGTTGTTACACCTGATGCATGTGTGCTACCTGTTTTGCTTATGCACACACTATATACATAGGCGTTTAACAACATTAATGGTATGTATATCATTTGTGACAGTGTTTGTGCGATATATATATATATATATATATATATATATATATATATATATATATATATATATATATATCTATACCATCCACACAAGCCATTAGCCTGTATTGCCCATAATGTGGCATACAGATATAGCAGTGTCCCTGCTAACATCTCCAACAGATGTTGCAGTTCAGGCCAGTGTAGTGTGGCTGTATAATAAAAGTTATTCAGCTGTGTGTGTGTGTGTGTGTGTATGTGTGTGTGTGTGTGTGTGTGTGTGTGTAATCATCTCTTATCACTGTAAATCACATATGTTATGCTAGTGGCATGGGATTACTGGTGGTATTATTCTGATACTGTCCATGATTGTGGCTCTTTCTTGTAATGTTTTCCATGAGCCTTTACCTGTGCCCACATTGATGGTGACTTCTGCTGAGAGTACACTCATATTCAGGCATATCAGTTTGCTCATCTTCACAATATGCACCCTACCCCAATTGTATGCCAGATGCCTGATAGATGTCCTCTGCAGTGCATTATTAATGTAAGGATGCTTATCTCACACAAACATCCACATTCTCCACATTGTTATGTCACTTTGTGTGACAGTAACATAAAACACATTTTCACTGCACAGTCACTCCTGTACATTATAGATATGTGATTAGTGCTTCTACTGCAACCATCTTCCATTACCATGCCCTCCTCTGCTGTACATTAAGTAGTTTCATCTGTCCTCTTTCCCTGTGTTCATCCCTACAATCCATGCGTGTGTCCCTATTCAATACACACACTTCTCCTGATTGTTCATTTTATACTGCAGTCCATGACCCATTGCAGATCATTTACACAGCTTCAGTACACAGTGCCAGGAATGGGATATCACAATACCATGCCCTGTAGGTCCACTGCCCTGTACGGAGTTTGAATCATATACTTCACATTCATACCTCTCAACTGTCCAGTTACTCCCAGGATGTTCAGAGGTGTTCCTAATCAATTTTTTAGGTTCCTGCCATATTACTGGGATGATGCCTGGACTGATTTGAGTTAGTATTACATAAATTTGAGGTCATACCTCTCAACTGTCCCATTTGTGCAAAGTATCCATGTTTTGTCTCATAATTTTGATCTTTACCTCATAACATTCTGGTTTTCTTGCAAATCACTGGCATGTCTTTACAGACTGAAGTCAGAAACTGATGACAGACATTTCAGTTTCAAACTTCATGTTCTTCATAAAGTGGAGGCTAGTGTACACCCTATTATTCTATCAACTTTCTAAGTTTGGAAGAGCAGCATTAAACATCTATCCTTATTTTTGGACCTTTGCCCCCCACTAATTATTGCTTTGTCCAGATTTCTTGCTCTAACAGGTTGAGAGGCATGTTTGAGTTTCATTCTAACACATTTGTATGTGACATCTATGTCAAGTAAGTCCTTATTTCTGGCCAAATATACCAGCATTATGTTTGTCTTTGTGCAGATGTGCTGCATTAACAGATTGACAGTTTGTCTGTGAAGCCCTGGTGATCATTGTGGCATTCCGCACAAATCCACATAGCATAAATACTCAACTTTACACAGAATGTATTTCTGCATTTGCTTACATGATTTCCTGGCCAGCAACACTATTGCCAGCTGTGAAAGAAAGCTTATATGTGCCATGCAGCATTAATATTCATTGTGAGTTCAAGTGTGCTGCTCACCACCTCACAAACATGTAAGCTTCATGTAGGCTCTATGCGAATCCCAGGGATAGTCTATTCAGGGGTAATTTAGTTTTTATGTATAAGTGGACTAAGTCTGAAAGTTTTGGACTAGTGTTGGTATAAAAAGAAAATCTCACCAGAGAAAAAAACAAGAAATGGAGAATATGTGGTGGAGATTGTTAAATGTAAAACTGCGCTCTTGGGGAATTCTTTTAATTTTAGTGTAAGATATTGGTGGAACTCATTGCCACTTAAACATTAGAAAAAATATACTGTTTGTCTGTTAAAACAAGCATTAGACAGGTTTATATGGGTGACAGTTTACGACACTAGGCATATTGGAGGCAAGCTCTTTGAAGGTCAATTAGGCTTAGAGTCTGAACTTTAGAACATTAAACACTGAACACTGATCACTGATCACCCATAAACAGTCTCTAACAGGCAGAGTACAGGGATAGGGTTTTGAGGTAATTCACAAAGGACATTTTTTTTTATGACCAGCATCCTTTTTGTGAGGAACCTCAATGGACTTTCCAGTTGTTGCAATTGCCTTGTCAGGTACAAACTGAAGGGAGCATTGTAGTCAATTATTGATCTGATGAGGTACATTGATGGCTGCTGGAGTCCTACCTAACCATACTACATACTATTGGTCTGATAAGGGACAAATACAATGGAACACTGACTTCCTTGGACCTAGATGCCATGCATTTGTTTATAAGTTGCACACCACAGAATGATTTCTTTACAGCTGTAGACACTGTCTACGTGTCCTCTAATCCCTGGCTACTGACCTACTCATAGGGTTTTGTTATCAATGAGGTAGTTTCTAGGTATTGATGATTTTCCAAATGATACTATTATGCATTTTTGGCATTAAGTTTTAGATCATGGCACCACCAGCAGTTATTTGTCTGAGACAGCCCTTGTTAGAGGATATTTGCGTCTTGTGGGGATTCTATGACAGCATCTAGTTTGCAATCATCTGCAATCTTTGTCTAAAAGAGGCCTTTGACATCAGACTTGAGTTCACAAAAGTTGATGTCAAAAAGGAGCAGATCCAGCACTGAGCTCTGAGGGACTCTGCTTGTGGCCAGCCTCTTTGTGGAGGCTGGCCACTAGCAGACTTCAGCGTTTTTGTGGAGGTGTACTCCCCTATCAGAACTTCTTGGGCTCAATCTGAGAACCACCTGGCTATCCAGCAGGTGGCAGAGAGGTTTATACCTAATTTCATTAGTTTGTCTTTAGTGCCTGAATGAGGAATAATATAAAATGCCTTGGCCAGTATTAGGTAGACAGTATGCACAGTTTTGCCCTTGTCCTTTGTTCTGATGAACTTCTCAAAGTATTCCACCAGAATGAGCAGGCCACAAGGCTATTTTGTGTGTTTAGTCAGTTTTCTGTGCCTGTATACAGTTGGCCTGCTTACATCACACTGCTTATCACTCAGTGGGTTTTAGCAGTGCTCTATATAGATGCAGCCATGTTGAACTGACATTTTCTCTTTAAAACTTGACAAGGGCAAAATGGTGCATGATGCCCATGTTTTAATAATTTAAACCATGAAATCACTTTACTGTGTCTAGCTGGGCAGATGTAGCTAACATTACCAAAGGATACATTTTTAAATCTGGCTCAAGCTGAAGGCTCAACCTGAAAGCATTGATAGAGGGGGAGATTGTTCAGGTTCACCGAATACAATTTAATCCACTTTTATTAAAAATATTTATGCGGGGGTTCCAAGATGGCTGCCGGCTAGACTAGTCTCTATTCACTGTGCTCCTCACTGTTATATAACAACTGGCTAATTTTTACAACTTTGAAGTAATAATTTTTCTCAGTTTTTCTTACAAAAAGTTCCTGTGAGTCTATGCCTATGTAATAGGATTATTTATTCTTTTGGAAAATTCAGCTTTGGAAGTTTTTTACCTCAGAACAATTTTGGCTTCAACAGTTTTTGGGCACGTGCAGCTTCAAGGCTCTTCTCAGAATCAGCTACCCTGACTTCACACTTCCGCTGTGGATATGGCTGGCAACTCTAATTCCATGGAGACACAGACAACAAAGGCCAAATTCTCTTCTTTGCTGTCACCTGAAAAAGATACTAGTTCAAAAAGACTAAGAACTACTAAACAATCTTCTGAGATTATTAAAGTAAGTGCTAAAGACAAAAATGACTCTAATTTTAATTTAGATGAACTAAAAATGGCATTAGAACCTATTCAAAATGCTATGCAAAATTTCTCTGAACAAGTCACTGATTTTGGCAAAACTTTAAAACAAATAAGTGAAAGAATGGACATTATTGAAAGTAAAAGTATAGCCTTAGAAATAAGAGCTGACTCAGTTGAAAGAGATATAAAAGCTAAAGATAAGCTTATTATAGAAATTCAAGCTAAATTACTGGACTTAGAAGCTAGGAGCCGCAGAAATAATATCATTATTAGAGGACTACCAGAATCCTATGAGAATCAAAACTTATTGTCAGTGACTAAACAGATTTTTGAAGCATTATTAAACTGTGAGGCAATGTCAAAAACTGTAATTATAGAAAGAGCGCACAGAGCCCTGCATGCCAGTCAGGATTCCACCTCTCCTCGGTTCATATATACTAAATTACTTAATTTTCAAGATGCTCATCATATTTTAGAAGCAGCTAAAAGAAAAAAACAGTTTGTCTGGAATAATCATAAACTGTCATTCTCACAGGATCTGCCTCTGCAAATAAAAATGAACAGACAAAAACTTTCACCATATTGTGCAGATCTCATTAAACGAGGGATAAGGTTTCATATGCGCTATCCTAACACTCTTTCTTTTAGTTATAATGACAGAAGTTTTATGGTCACAGAACCCAAAGAAGCTAAAGATACATTTCTTAAAATATTCAAGACTCTTCCAGAATCAGTGTCATAATAGTACATCTCCTAATCAGCTGTAATTGATGTTTGTGTTTCAATCAACATGCTTTCATTTGTTAAAATATTTTTATTAATTTTTATTGAACTGGTGACTGGTTTTATAATTAGATTAATTGATAGCTTCTGAGGATGTTTTTATTCGCTTTTATTGTTATTTTGTATTGTCACTATCATAGATTATTTTTTATTTTCACAATCTTTAAGTTAACAGTGTTTGCAAGGTAGTAGCATTAATAGTCTTTTATAATGCCATCGTTTTTAACAAAAACTGGGTTAAAAACAGATTGGAGGGAAATTTCTATGGTCTTGAGACTTTACAGAGTTACCAAAACATTTAGTTTCTTTTCAGTCTTCTCTCCGGAATATGCGCGCACTCTTTCTGGGTCTGCTTGGCTTCAGGATGACGTCAAGATGTCTAAATAAACAATTATCGCCTTCGTGCATTTGCTGCAAGGAATTAGGAGTGAGTTTCGGATATCTGTCACATGATTGCGATATATCTTGGTATCAGAAATAGAAAGTAACTCCTCACTTCAAGGCTGTTGTCAGTGTTCCGTTAGATGAAACTGAAGATAGCACCAGTTATTTAACATCTATTTTTCCTCATAGCAGTCTTTTTAACTTGTAATGTAAAATAAAGGAAAAACAAAGTGCTGTCAGAAGTCTTACGATCTGCGAATGACTTTTCAACGCTCTTGCAGGTATTTGCGTGAATGCGGAAGTTCTGATACTTCGCATACAGGAAAAGAGTGCTAAAGTTCATGCTATGTATATTAAACTCTCGTTAAACTGAGAGGGTATGTAATATATTACAAAATGTCATTATTCTGTTGTTTTTTTTTTTTTTTTGACTATACAGTCGTTTGCAACATATGGTGAATGGGTTAGTTATCTTGTAATATGAGCCAGATAGGGAGGTACGGAATATGAAACATTCGGGGGTATTGTTTATATATCTTCTTCTCTTGCAGACTGTCAGGGGCAACATGTAACCCATTATTACATATCAATACACATTCTACATAAATTTAAAGGAATGACTAATTAGTCTAGGCTGTTTTTTGACTGAACTATATGGTCATGTTTTATAGTTTATAATAATTGTTATGTTGATTAATGTGTAGCATATTTTAAAGTGGGTAGGGAGTTGTCTTATGTTATTGGTTGACTCATAGTTAGTTCTGAGGATGATCTTATTATTACTAGTAACATTATATTTTTGGTGTGTTATAGTTTAATCACATGTTAACTTTAGATGATTGGTGGCACTTTACTGTTTTAATTAGAAATAGGTATATAAGTAGTGTATTTTTTGGGACAGTATGTTTAGTTTATATTTATACTGTTCTTTCTCTGTGCCATGATTTATGATGAGCTGTTGTGTTGTGTTGCATGTATTAAGCTTATAATATGCATAGAATTAATAGGTTTTATTAATTTTATTTTAAGTCTCATTAGTTTCTCCAAAACATTATGACCTTTGTTTTTTCTTTTTATTTCTGTTATAAAACTTGCTATAAAAGGTTAATTACTTTAGTGTAATAATTTTTTGTCTTATAAGTACTTGGGAGTATATTTGAATGGGGATTGAATATGTCGGACATCTTGTGCTTTGTTAGTTGTGTAAATATGTTTAGTTGGGTTAATAGTGTTTTAGTCCTTTTCAGGACTTTACTTAAAGTTTCTTTTTTCATTATGAAGTTATTGGCAACCAAATTCATTAATTGTATATTGACATTGTTTTTTCTTCCTTCTATAGATATGTTATGGTGGGTAGGCACTGGGGTTGGGAAGAAGGATGTTTATAATTTTAAAGGTCATTATTATGTTGAAGCATCAAGTACTTGAGAGTAACTGTTTTACCAAGATTAGTTTAGGCCTTATTTTAATTGGTAACTTGTATTTACAAGAAATAATACTAGTTTCCTTCATGTTTGATATCAAATCTTTATTTTGTACATGACAAACATATTAATAGTTGATTCCTGGAACATAAGAGGAATCCAAAATAAAGATAAGAGATCTTTATTATTTCATCTGATGTATAAATCACAAGTTAATATATGCTTTATACAAGAAACACATATTCCCAGAGATGAGTGGGATAAAGTTAATTGTAAAAAATGGATAAAAAAAATAATAGCCTCTGGGGACACTTCAAATTCTAGGGGGGGTGGCTATTATTATTAAACAAAAATTTCAAGGAACTATTATTGATGAGAAATATGATGATGAGGGGAGGTGGTGCCTTTTTACTGCTACCTTACAGAGTTTGGACAAACCACTTCTGCTACTAAATTTGTATGGGCCTTGTAGTCAACAACATCTATTTATTTTACAAATTTATAATATACTCATTTCTTATAAAGACCACTACGTTATAGTGGGGGGGGTTGGAATGCTGTTATAAGCCCAGACATTGATCGCACTAGTTGTTCTATTTCCTATAATAAACAAGCATCTCTTGCTCTCAAAGATTTAATTTTAGAATATAATTTCATAGACCCGTTTCATTTTATAGAGTACTCAAGTAAAAAAGATATATATACTTATTACTCAAAATGTTATCGTTCATGGTCAAGATTAGATTTCTTTCTGTTATCTAATATTTTTTTCAAATAGTTTATTGGACTTTGTTATTGAACCCAGATTTTTTTCAGATCACTCTAGAATTCAACTAAAATTAAATGTAAATCTTAAAGCTGATAATCTATCCAAACAAAATAATTGGACAATGAATAACAATCTTCTTCTAAATAAAGAAATTTGCAAATTATGTACAGAAATAATTCAAGATATGGAAAAACAATTAGATTCAACAGATATTCCATATGATATACAGTGGGCTGCTTGTAAAGTGAGGTTAAGAGGAATGTTTATTGGTAAAGCGGCTTATCTTAAAAAGCAATTTAATGAGAAAGAAAGAGTTGTTAAACTAAAAATTCACTCTCTTGAAAGACAATGTAGATTAAATCCTGATCCCGTGTTTGAAAAGCAAATTGTAGATTGTCAGAAAGATCTTATTTTACTTCATCAAAACAATTTATCAATATTGGAGCAAAGATTATTAGTGACGTATTCTGAATGTGCTCAAATACCTTCTAGGACCTTGGCTAGAATTATTAAAAATAATTTTGAAAGGCCTAAAATATTGTCCATACAATACAATAACAAATTATATAATACAAACAAAGAAATTTTGAATCTTTTTACAATACTTTATACATAGTTATATTCTAAATCTTACAAAGCTAAGGTGAATAGTCATATTAACAGTTTTTTAAACTCTTTAATATTTCCTATGATAAATGTAAATCAACAAAATTTTCTTTCAGCTCCTCTTACTCTTCAAGAGATTTATGATTCAATAGATAGACTTAAATCTGGTAAATCTCCTGGACCTGATGGATTCACACCAGCATTTTTCAAATCTTTTAAACCAGTGATTGCTCCTTTTCTTCTCAAAGTATACAATTACATAAAAATTAAAGACATAGCTGACCTTCATTGGAATACTTCTAAAACAATACTAATTTTGAAAAATAATAAAGATAAGACGGATCCTAACAATTATCGGCCAATTTCATTAATTTGGATATTAAAATTTTATCATCTATTCTTGCCAATAGATTGAAGCAGGTTCTACCTTCGATAATTTCCCCAGGTCAAACAGGGTTTATGTCTCAAAGACATGTATGGGACAACACCTTGACTTTGGAATATATTATTCATCTTACAAAAAGGGACAACAACCCATTGTATGCATTGATTCTGGATGCATACAATGCTTTTGATAGAGTGTGTTGGGATTTTCTATTTCAGACAATGTCCTGTTTCAAGTTCCCCTTGTCTTTTATAAATTTTATAAAAACCTTATATAAAGAAACTTTTACTAGACTTTACATTAATGGTTCAGCTTCATCCCCTATAAAGATTACCAGAGGTACGAGACAAGGTTGTCCTTTGTCTCCTTTTCTTTTTAATATATATTTAGAACCATTATTATTATATATAGCTCAAAATACTTTTCACAGGTTTCCTAGGATTCTTAATACTAATTTAGTTTTTTCTGCTTTTGCAGATGATCTAGTCTTATATTTTCAAACTCCTGTCACAGATCTTAATAAAATAATTAACTCTATTGAACGTTTTTCTCTTGCTTTGAATTATCTTATCAATCCTTTGAAAACACATATTCTTCCTTTGAATTATTTGGTACATAAACCTTTCCTATTTTCTGACTCTCGTTTCCATACTACTTTAGGAGTGAAATATTTGGGCATTTATATGGAACATGATAATCATTCTGCATTTCAAAATAACCTAAATAAGGTTTGGCTATCAATAATTTCTGACATGCGTAGATGGGAACATATGAATTTATCACTTCTATCTAAAGCGGCAATAATCAAAATGAACATTCTTCCCAAATTTTTATATCAGTTTAATTCCTCAGATCAGATAATTCCAAAATCCTTCTTTGACAAAATTAATAAGGAATTAGCTAAATTTATGTGGTTCCCTAAATCTGTTAGGGTTTCTTATTCTAGATTATCAATCCTTAAAGACAGAGGTGGTTTAGAGCTACCTAATTTTTATCTTTATTATTTAATTGTTTCTGCAAATAAATTATGGTCCATCTCTAAAATGAATAATATCCATCACATACAATCTCCAACTTGGGTTAAGCTATGATATCATTACATTTTATCTAAGAATATAAATCCATTCCTTTCATATCTATTGATATTCTGAATAATCTAAAAATATCTAACTTTCTTAAACAAAAGATCAAAGATTTTCAGGAGCTATTAAAACTTATCAATCTTGACAAGTTTTTCCATTTACTTCAACCACTTCATCTGAATCCTAACATAACGCTAGATAAATTACCATTTAATCTAACAAAGTATCCCCTTATAAAGTTCTTGAATGTTTGGGATCTATTGAAATATAAAGATTAGGCCATGGCAAACCTTCGTAATACTTTGAAAGTAAATTATAAGTATACCTTAATTTTAAGGCAATTAAGAGAGGTGATCATGGTGAAGTGGGATCCCATAATGCCTACCGAGCAAGATGTTAAGAACTTAGAAATGATAATTAGAACAATATCGTCACCTGTGAAAATGTTATCTAACTCTTATAACTTGTTAAATAAATTAGTACAAGGCTCGAGCTGTCTTTTTTCTGATGTCTGATTGAAACATAATCCGCAAATAACTGAGAATCAAAAACTTAGGGCTATTAAAAACACTTTTGATTCCCCATTTAAGAAATTGATTTATACACAACTAATGATTAATAGTAATGCATATCTTACTCCTTATAAAATGAATAAATTTAATGATAGTAAATCTTCTTCTTGCACGTGTTGTTCCTTTCCCCGAGCTGATCTTTTACACATTCTTTGGTATTTTCATTTTTCCCATAAACTTTGGACCTCCTTAAAAGTAAGGTTGCAGAAAATGGGTTATCATAAATCCACCTTGTCTTGGGAAATTGCTATACTTCATATACCTGTTGTGCATCTTTCCAAAATGGATATACAGGTATTGATTTTTATTTGCTCTCTTATTAAACTTTACAATACCCAAAATTGGCTTGACCGAACTAAATTAAATTGGGATTCTTTTAGAAAAATGGCTCACTTATACATTGCCGCCCAAAAATCTTTGATAAAAAGTCCCAAAAAAATGGCTCAAAAAACAAAGTTTTAATAAAGGTTTTGAGTATTATCAATATTTAATGGTGTAATGTTTTCTGGTCTTGGTACATAAGGTATAATTTATTTACTCTCATATGACACTTTCTAATGATGTCTTTAATTTTAAGTTTTTTTTTTTTTGGATTTGCTTATTGGTTGCCTATTGTATATATTGTACATATTGATGTTTTGTTATGTTGTTGTGTTGTCTTATCCGGATGAGTTGCAATTTATTTCCAATGGTTGTAAATCTTCACTCAACTCCTAGAACAATGCATCTTGTTGTTGTTATGTAAATCAATAAAAATCAATAAAAAGATTTTGAGAAAAAAAAAATATTTATGCAGAATATAAGACGGTATTCATCTGACTTATGAAGGAGGAAGATCTTTCATAAAATTAACAAGGACAACTATGACAGCTTATCTGCATAAGACACAAATGAAAACTTGAAATTTGAGCAATTACAATGCAACATATTACAAAATGTAATATTGGGTCAGAAAACAGAATGGGAATGACAGAGGTATACATACTCAGATGGAATTTGACAGTACATACAGGAAACTATAATCTCAAGTGAATCAGGAAAAAGAAAAAGGGACAGGTAAAATGCATTCTTAACCATGAATCACAGAAAACACTTATCCTGCAAATTCAGATATCTATTTTTTTCTCAGATTGTTTTAATCAAATGGGATAAACTGTAAATACCAGAATGCAAAGTTATATTGCTGGGTCATTTTATAGCTCATTTTAAGTACTAGACTAGCTGTCCTAGTAGGCCATCTTACGCCTAGCCATTTTCCCTTTTTTTGCTCAAATTAACCTATCCCATTAGATTAGAGATTGTCCTTACCTTTCCTTATGGTCACTAATTGCATATAGCCGATAATGACAATAACTGGGATCATACCATAGACAATTTGAGGGGACCTTGCATGGAATAAGGCATTTAGAAGCTGGCTCTGTCCATTAGTAGTACAGGGGCAGTATTGGGATAAATTTTCTGTTTCCCATCCACGGACCCAAGTTGCTCTTGAATGTGGACATAAATTAATTTTGTTTTATTGGATAGGGAGTCTGTTGTAGAGCAACGGTATCCTCTGCGAGAAGTATTTGTCCCTCCAGACCATTCTGTTGATTTTGCAGAAGAGGTTTAGATCTCTAGACCAAATATTTCTGATGCCATTTGACTTGCTGATGTGCAGTAAGTCCATCAATACTGAGTTAGATGATGCCTTGTATGCCAGACACAGGTCACCTTTTCATAGTCTATAAGATACAGAGTATAGTGATAAGGCTTTGAATTGATCCATGTAGGACATGTTGTTTAGGCCTTGTAACCTTTTAGTAAGGTATATGTGCAAGCATTCTAGTTGTTGAATATGTCTGGACAGATGCATGCCAAAGGGGGCATTATATTAAATGAGTTTAATGATTTTAAACTCATGTTGTAGGTATGTTTCAAAGAAATCACTGGAGCAATGAAAACATAGGATTGTTTTGATGACATGGTTATAAGGGACAAATAATGGCAGTAGATGGTAGACATTCTAAAAAGCAAGCATTTGTTTAGCTCAAAAGGTTACTATATTGTTAGAAGTCCAAAATGAAAAAAATGTTAAAACAGCACGTAGTAAACAGAAACTGAAATTCAAATCTAGCCATATCCTAAGCAGATGAATTAATAAGGTGAGGGAATATAGTAACAAAAAAAAAAAAAGAACCAATAAACCAAGTCCAAACAACGTAGGTAGGAAAAACAGAAGGTACACAGTTCTTAGCTGAAAGTGTTTAGCAAAATTGAGGGCTTTCATCTGTATGTATCAACAAGGCTTCTTTAGAATACAAAAAAAATTAAAAAACAAAATCAAGTTATTTAAAAGTCCCTCTCCCCATCACATGACCATAATTAACCAATAAGCAAATATACATATAAAAAGCTGTGACAAGTCATTGTTTAAATAACAAAAAAAAAATTCCATTGATAAATTATCAGGGTTACACTAAATATGAAAGCAGTTTTAATACACTAATAATAGACATGCTGTCATTAAGATCGGGGGGGGGGGGTAAAAGAATTCAAGCAAATTTGCCATTTTAGCTCATTGAATTCAATCAAATCCTCTCATGACCCAAGAATGTCCAAACCAAAAAACAAAAAACCTGAGTAGGATATTCAGAGATATGCTTAAAAAGAACATTATTTCCATTCTTGTTTCTAATGTCCAAAATGTGTTTCTATATCCTCTCCCTGAATCACAGCTGCATTTACCCACATTGAAAGAACAACATACAGTGCATAAAGCAATGTATATAACACCCCAATTACAATAATGTGAGGAGTTATTTAATCAATGACTAGTCACAGCATTTTATATGTTTTTATTTGCTTATTGGTTATGTCATGTGATGGGGAGAGGAACTTTTAAATAGCTTTTTTTTTTAATTTTTTGTATTCTGAAGAAGTCTTAATACATACAGACAAAAGTGTTCAGTTTTATTAAATACTTTCAGCTAATAACTGCGCACCTTCTGTTTTTCCCACCTATGTTGTTTGGTGAGGGGATATATTGTTGTTTCACTGAAAATACATCATGGTTCCACAGACAAACTAATCTAAAACACTTTGACTGGTATTTTGAAGAAAGGAAATTTACAAATTCAAGCTCAGAGGGAGAATGATAAGTGGAACAAAATGTAAAAAATATGAATTAACAAGGGAAGAATGCTTTATCCATATCTCTATCTATGTATCTATAGCTATCTATCATCTATCTCTCTATATAGATATAGATATAGATATAGATATAGATATAGATATAGATATAGATATAGATATTGATATAGATATATACGGGTTCCTATCAGTAGAACAAAAGCTCACAAGCACAAAATTACACCCTGAATTAAGACAAGCCCACTACAACCCCCCACACCCCCTGCTAACTATATATATATATATATATATATATATATATATATATATATATATATATATATTTATATACAAACTTTGAGATCGCACTGCATTGGAGAAAGAAGCAAAGCGATAATCCCCACTGTATCATGATCCCATAAAATCATAGTCTTTGCTCTTCTATCTTCTGGGTTTTTGATGTTTCAGGTTTAGTCTTTTGATATTCAAACTTGTGGGCTTTCATCCTCCTGATAGTGAACCATATGTAGACAAATATAGATATAGATATACAAGCACACACACATAGCTATACATACATACATACATATATATATATATATATATATATATATATATATATATATAGATATATAGATATAGATATATATATAGATATAGATATATACACACACACACACACACACACACACACACACACACACACACACATATATATATATATATATATATATATATATATATATATATACACACACACACACACACACACGCACACACACACACCCACACACATATATATATGTGTGTGTGTGTGTGTGTGTGTGTGTGTGTGTGGGAATATACACTCCTACTTTTAAATGAAACATGAGAAGAAACCTCATCCTTGGTTAATCACAATAATCTCTGAGCTTTCTAGTTAGAATAGAGAATCTCATCCGATGCTGGAAGTAGACAAATATGGGTGGTACTTCCAGCAATCGACTGAGTAAAACCGAAAAAGTCAACAAGCTGTTATGGTTTCCTGGCAAATGGGGAGAGGATGAACCAACAGACATAAAAGAGAAGGATGCTTTGTCACATGAATGACAGGAGCAGTGATAACAGTGTTGCCTGTGTTGAAAGGGAATCTTCTGGAAATTGGAAATCTCCATCCTATGTCATTAATTAAAGCTGAAGCAAAATTATAGGCAAATCTCCAGCAAAGTGTTTGACAAAATTACTCCTAAATTAACTCAGCTTGGATAAAGTAGCTTAGTAAAAGATAAGCAAAAAAATATGCAATTGTTAGTTGCTGGCATGCTTTTTATGCATCAATATGAAAATTCAAGAAATCAGACAGGGGTAATTTTGCTTGCCATTATAGAATCATAGGATCATAGGAAGTACTAGGCTATTGGCCCCGAGGTCATTATAAGCATAGCCAAGAGTTTAGCCTATGCATAGCAAATCAGCACCCAATGCCCCTGTCCAGCAAGGACACCGGTGGAATCCCAGGGATGTATTTTCTATTTCCTATCTAGTTATCCAGATTGCACTTAAAAAGGGGTAAAGAGGTACTCTGCTTGACAAGAAGAGGGAGTTTATTCCATAGATGGGGGAGTCTCTGGGACACAAATCTGTCCCGCCAGCAAGTCCTACTGATGTCACAGACCAGGGTGAGGCCATGTCTGCAGCTTACTCGAGTGGAGCTTGACTTTCGGATATGCAGCAGTCCCATCAAGGTGGGATCTGAGATTGCCTTGTATGCCAGAAAACTGAAGAAAAACAAACTGTCAAAAAATAAACCAAAAGGTTCAGAACCAGCAGGTGTAAAACTCCAAAGGTTTATTAGGAAATGTAAAAGTAAAGCGCTTTTCGTCTCCCTTAGTAGGAATACTTCTTCAGACAAAGGAAAAAATCAACAAATGCAATTTAAAACCAAAAAAAAAGGGGTTTTAAATTGTGTTTGATAATTTTTTTCTTTGTCTGAAGAAGTCTTCCTACTAAGGGAGACGAAAAGCGCTTTACTTTCACATTTCCTAATAAACCTTTGGAGTTTTACACCTGTTGGTTTGGAACCTTTTGGTTTGTTTTTTGACAGTTTGTATGCCAGAAAGATGTCACCTCTGAGGAGTCTGTATGAAACAGAGTAGAGGCACAGGGCTTTTAGCCCATCTGTGTATGGTAGATTTTTGAAGCCCTGGATTCTCTTGTTGTAGAACCTTTGTGGTCTCTCCTGCTGTTGCATGTGCTTTGCAAGGTACATGCCAAATGGGGCATTGCACTCAATAATGGGCCTTATAAGGGAAGGATACAAGGATATTATGACCTCCTTGTCCCTGGATAAGATACCCTTACTTATGAGGTGGGCCATGTAGAAAGCTTTCCACACAATGAAAGCAACATGGTGGTCAAAAGTCAGGCTGCTATCAATCTGGGTGCCCAAATCCCTCATAAATGATTGCGTGCTTAGAACATTGTTATTAATGTGACAATTTGTGCGGACATCTCTCTCCAAAGGGGATGATGATGCATTTTTTGTATTCAGCTTGAGGCCATATTTCTGGCAACAGTCATTTGTTTGGGTGAGACCCTCTTGGAGGATGTCCACGTCACTAGGGGAATTGATGACAGCTCCCAACCTGCAGTCATCTGCAAACTTGGTCAGCCATAGGCAACTGGTTTTGGCCTATACCTCAAAAAAGTATATCCCAAATAACAGAAGACCCAAGACCGAATTCTGAGGTATGCCACTCAATACGGGTCTACTGCTTGAGGCGGCTTCCCCTATTTCAACTAGGTGGGTTCCATCAGTAAGCCAGTTGGCTAGTCATCTGGTAACATACAGATTGATGCCTAGATGAGAGAGTTTTTCTATTATGCCTTTGAGGGGAATAGTGTCGAAGGCTTTGGCCAGGTCAAGGTAGGCACTGTGCACTGTCTTCCCCTCATCCATGGCTTTGGTGACTGTCTCAAAAAAGTCAACCAAATTTAACACACCTGCCCTCCCCTTGACAAAGCCAAACTGTGTGGGATCGAGTGTTTGGAGGTTGCCAATGTCCTTGTGTATGAGGTCCATGCTAGTCTATTCCATGGCCTTGCAGATCAGGCTAGTTAGACTTATGGGTCTATAATTTCCCAGATCAGTGGATGCTCCACCTTTGTGTAAAGGGATGACAGTAGCTGTCCTTCACTCAGCTGGGACAAAACCGGTACTCAGGCTTTGGTTGAATAGGGTGCCTAATAGTGCTGTAAGTTCCTGCCTGAGTTCATGTAGGATGCAGCCTGGGATGTTATCAGGTCCCATGGAGGCTGTATTTTTGGGTCTAGTTCACGTTGTCATAAGCCGACAATATTGAATACGATATTGTCGGCACGACAATGTTAAAAGTGCAGAACATCACGCAGGTAAACAGAAATCTCCATGAGGGGGAGATTTCCATTTACATCAATGTAGTGCAGTCTCGGAATTGGTATATTTAAGTAGGGGTGTGTGTGCAGGGGGGCTTGCCCCCTTCCTACGCTAGTTAGTTATTTTTTTATTGATTTATTTTTTTTTTTTTACGTTATTCGAAATTTTACTACTTCGATCAATAAAGTTCGACCTTTATTGATTCAATGTAGTAAAAGTTTGATAACGTGATATAGACGTGTATTTTTTGCCCTTGAAAGAGCAGTGATGACCTGATCCCTAGATATAAGGGTAAGGGGGCAGGTACTGGGAATGCTCTGATTTACTGATGGGGGCACAGAGGGGTGACATTTTTGCTGAATCTGTCAGCCAGCAAGTTTACTATATCTACAGCATTTGTATATGTGGTGTCCTTGACCATCAATTCTGAACAGATCTGGGTGCTACCTTTGAGATTGTGGACGTATGTGGAGAAGGCCTTATGATTGTCTCTAGCAGATGTGGCCAATCTGGACTTGAAGTTTGCTTTGGAGGATATCACTAGTGTTCTTATTTGCTTGTTTAGGCTAAAGAGAGATTGCTTCCATTTGGGCATCTGCTCCTTCATGGTCTTAGTCAGCAATTTTTTTTCTTCTGTTATAGAGTTTATTTATTGCAGATGTCCACCAGACAGGTTTACTCTTCCTTGCGGAGGATGATATAGTCCTGTCAGGCATTCCTGATTCCATGCATCTATATAAATGTTCATAGAATAATTTGGTATAGTTTTGGATACTGGTGCCAGTTCCTAGAGAGGGGGAGGGGGTTGTAAAGCTGTTTATACCATCCCTCAGGATGCTGTAATCAGCTTTGAAGAAATTGTTTTGATTGACCCTAGCTAGAGGGGGATTGGGGGAGATGGTGACTTCAAACGTGACCACTTTATGGTCGGATCTTATAAGGGAGGATGATACTGCAGGGATGCTGCAGTGGCTACTCATGTTGGTTAATACCAAATCCAAGATATTATCACCTCTTGTGGCGATATCGACTAGCCGTTCCAAAGCATTTGCATTTACAAAATTAAGGAATCACAGGGTATTTGTGTTCTGGCAAGAGTAGTTCTTCCAGTCTATGTTTGGATAGTTAATGTCACCCAGGAGTTCTGTGGAATGGTCTCAGGGTACTTCAAAATATGAGATTTGATGAAAAGTAATTATGCAGGATTAAGGAATTATAACACATTCCCACATTCACACTAATTGTCAGTGGAGACCATAAATGTACAAGGCAGTGGCATCCTTTATCACTTGAGACATACCTCCCTGGACTACTTGAAAAGAGACATGGAGGAGCTCTTGGATCATGTGGCCCAGGCAGGTATGACCCTAGCCCTGAGTAGCATCCTGACTTAGCCCAGAATTATACCACAGTATAAGGACAAAATGATTGACTTTAACAATTGGCTAAGCTTCTGGTGTCATTCAAAGTGGACCCATTATCTGTCTGCCTGGGAAGACATGATCGACAAACCACAATGCTTTGCCAGAGATGGTCTGCACCTGTCACCCCTGGGATTCAGGTTACTGGCTAAAGCTCTTGCCACCCCTATAGTGCCTTTTTTAGGCAAGGTTCAAAGGATAAAAACACCACCATAACAGATACAAGCATGCAAAATCTGAAGGTAATGCTACTTAATGCTAGAAGTCTAAACCTCAAAATGCACTCTCTCAAGGCACTCCTAAAAATGGAGAAAATCGATATCTGTGCAGGAACTGAGACCTGGTTCAAGGCTCCAAAGAGCACCCCTGCAATACCAGGCTACAACTCTTACCACACTTTTTGGCCATAAAACCAAGACCAAAACACTAAAGGTGGAGGAGTGTCCATATTCACCAAGGATATTCACACCTCCAGGCTAGTTGCCCAACACAATGCATCTGAAATTCTCCAGGTGAAACTAACACTAGGTAAGACTGCAATCCAAATTGTAGCTTGCTACAGATCCCCCACCATGCCCCAAGATTCTCACTACACCTTTCTAAACATACTGGAAAATATTAAGATACAACCAAGCACCCTAATGCTGGGTGATTTCAACTACCCTACCATTAACTGGGAAAACTCCTCGGGTACCAACTCTTTTTCCCACTGGTTCTTGGAATTCATAAATTCCAATGCCCTGGATCAACTAATCCATTGTCCCACCAGGGGCTCTAATATCCTAGACCTGGTCATTACTAACATGGGGAATAGATGCTCCACACCAATGGTCACCCCCTCGTTGGTCAGGTCTGACCATAAGCAAAATCACCTTGACATTCACATCCCACCCCCCAGTAAGGAAACCTCCTTAAAAATCTTCTCCAAAGCCAACTTCATGCTACTGAAGTCAGAAGTGACAAACTTCATGACACCTATGCAGATGGGATCTGAAAGTTCGACTGCAGAATCCTACACTAAGGCACTGTATGAGCACATCCACTCGTGCATGAATCGTGCCATCCCAAATAGAACCAAGATGCTCTTCTTCAAAAAAAAGGAAGCCAATCTGGTGGTCCCCTGCTATAAACAAACTATACAACAGAAAGAAGAAACTGTTGCAGAAAAGAGGAAAATCCCAGGATGCAAAAAAACTCCCTCACCAGCCTCAGTAAGAAGCTGAGATCCCTCATAAAATCCTCAAAAGCAAGTTACAAAAATAAAATTGCCAAAGATTCCAAAGACAACCACAAGGCATTCTATAGTTATGTCAAGAATCTAAATGGCAATGCTCAGATCTGCTCTGAGCTACAACAGAATGGCATTAAATATACTGATCCCAAGGATATTGTCAATATCCTGGCAGATCGATTTAGTGCCAACTTCTCCCCCCCCTCTCACCTCCTCAATGGCCCATCTCAATACCAAATGATTGCCAAATTCCAGTAATCATGGCCACACAGGTAGAAACCGCACTTTCCAAAGCTAAGAATACAGCATCCATGGGACCAGATGACATCCCAGGCTGTGTACTACATGAGCTACAAAATGAACTGGCACCTCACCTGTCATGTTTGATCATAGCTTCACCTCAGGCTTCATGCCCACTGAGTGGCGCACAACTACAGTTATCCCATTCCACAAGGGGGGATCTGCCTTGGAGCTCAGGAACTACTGTCCTATCAGCCTGGCAAGCCTGATCTGCAAGGGCATGGAATGCGTTATCATGGAACTTATAAACAAAGACATTGGCAGCCTTCAAACACTGGACCCCACCCAGTTTGGGTTTGTGAAGGGCCGATCTTGTCTCCTGAATATGATTGACTTCTTTGAATCAGTCACCAGAGCTGTGGACGAGGGTAAGGTGGTCTACACAGCCTATTTGGACCTCACCAAGGCCTTCAACACCATCCCCCACTCTGGAATCATAGAAAAACTTACTAAGCTGAGCATAAATCCCTACGTCACTTGATGGTTTGCCAACTGGCTTACTGACAGAACTCAGACTGTAAAAGTAGCCAACTCCAAATCCAGCTCCAGACAAGTGACAAGTGGAGTACCTCAGGGTTCAGTCTTGGGACCACTCTTGTTTGTCATCTACTTCTCTGATGTACAGGCCAACACAAAGGGACTCTGGCTAACAAAGTTCACAGATGACTGCAAACTGGGAGCCATTATTGAATCCCCAATTGATGTGGATATTCTATAAAAGGGCCTTAGAAACAGATACCTGGTGCCAGAACCATGGGCTTAAGCTTAATGCCAAGAAATGTATAGTTATCCACTTTGGAAAAAAACATGTACCCATGAATTACCACATAGGTGGCAGGACACTAAACATCGAAAGTGTGATGAGAGACTTAGGGACACAGGTGGACAGTGGTCTCACTTTCAATAACCACATCGCCACAACAGTCAGGAAATCCTTCTATGTGGCACACCTCATCACTAAGGGCTTTTCATCCAGAAAAAAGGAGGTCATTTTCCTACTGTACTCATCCCTAATTAGACCCATTACAGAGCAGAATGCCCATTTGGTATGTACCTCACAAGACATGTGCAACAGCTGGAAAGGCCACAGAAATACCTCACTAAAAGAATCACAGGCCTAAAGCAGATGTTATATGCTGACAATCGAAAAAAACTCCAGCTATACTCTGTGGCATATTGTCTACTCAGAGGCGATCTCTGCTTAACATACAAGGCCATGTCAAACATTGAGCTGTTGGACATGCTCCACTTAAAGAAATCCCAAACCCTCAGAGCCACATGCTCCAGGGATCTAAACCTTGTCATCACAATGAACAAAAAATGCTGGAGGGATAGGTTCCTGACCCAGAGACTCCCCATGCTCTGGAATAGACTGCCCATACAAGTCAAGCAGAGTGTCTCTTTGGCCCTCTTCAAAAGGAACCTTGATGATTGGATGGGAGATAGGAAATTCACCCCGGGGATCAAGTCAGTCACCATGCTAGACAGGTGTCCAGAGAAGTAAATATTGTGGGAAGAAATATCCAGGGAATTGTTATGGCTAGGCTTTTATAGGCCCTAGGGCCGATAGCCTAGTGCCATCATATGAACCTATGATCCTAACCAACAAGTCTGTTCATAATATTCAAGGAAGAATTAGCTACCATGTTTTAGGAAAGGTATAAAAGTGTATGGAATAAAAGAAAAGGAGAATGAAATGTTTCTGATGTTGGAAGTAACTACATATTAGCAGGGGAAAAGATAAATTAACATACCTATACTCACTCTGTTTATTTATAAAGTCTTATGTGTAATGAGCTGAAAAACAACAGTGGTCAGAGAAGGTGACAGCAAAGGTGAAAGGTCTTGTGGCCCTGTCAAGGAGGAATGCTATCTAAAGTGTTTTGTCCTGTTATTGAGGGCATGCCCTGACTACAGCAATGCGGCAACATCTTGTAATGCATATAGATAAGCTGGAAATATCCTTATTATACATAGTAACAAAATTAATTTCTCTAAATTGGAAAGTTGAAGCTGTTACCCTGTACACTGTATTAACTATTAAACATTCCTATCCATTCATATCATGCAGGCCTACAAAGTATCCATGAACTGGCAGATAAAGAAAAAGAATGCAAAGAATATGGGCTACCTACCAGCTGACCAAAGGGGTGATTGCGATAAGCAGGATTATAATTTCACCTGGTATCAGTAATTAATAGATGGGGATATGGACTCCAGCTTCTGTATTGTATTGTCCAGTATTTGATATACACTGGAACCAGTGGTATGCCATTTGACTTGTACCCACTGGTACCTATTAAAAAATAAAGGACAAGTGACCTTAGCGGTATACAGTAAATGTGGAATTCTGTCTTGGCTAATAAACAATGTTTGCCACAACAGAATAACCTTTTCTGCCAAGGATTTTGCCCATCTCAGACTGAGTCTAGTTTCCTTCACTGCAATCTTTTTAACAGTAAGTGAAACTTTTCAAAATTATTTTCCTTGTTTGCATATGTATACCCAGACACGTAGATATACACACACACACACACACACACACACACACACACACACACACACACACACACACACACACGCGCGCGCGCGCGCGCGCGGACTCACCCATTCAGTTTTCACACACGATGTATGACTATGGGCAGTTTGGAGGACTGGTAATTCATGTACATCACATCTTTGAAGTACAGGAGGAAACAGAAGCACCTGTAAAAAACTCGCAAAATCACAAGAAGGATATATAGACCTTAAGCAGAAGATTCTTGAAAATGTAGCTGTTTAAGTAAGTTATGTTATAAATGTGCATAATTCTCATAAGGTTTGATATGAAACAAGGATTTATTTTACAGTTAAAAAAGAAGGTTCCTATAACATCCTACTTCACAAAAGGTCATTAGGGCATATATAAAGGCAATTTATTATTTCTCTGCCTACGAGGCTACAGTATTTTTCTTGTTTTGAAAGCCTGAAGCCTGGCAACTTCGGGTTGGAAAGCTTCTGCGTGTGTTTATTGTCTTTTCTTTACAAGTGCTCATTTAAAGCAATTTTGAAGTTATGCTGTCTTCTCTGTTGTTGTTAAACAACATTTGGTGTGAAAAATTAATGGAAGAGTGCAAGGAATGTTGCTTATCAAGAATGCTAGCATGTTTACAGTTTAAGCTGATTTTGCTCCTAGTCATGGTTTGAATGAAACAGTCATCATATCCACACCCTGTCTCACTGTAACCTAATTCTGTTTAAGCAGGCTACTCAAGGCAAAATAAATATGATGAACAACCAATCAAAATTAATTCAAGAAGCAAATTTTTAGAATATCTGTTTTCCCTTTTTTCTTCAGTCTTCCATCTGCCTCAGTCTGTATTCCAATCAAAGATATGGTGCCAAAGATATTCACATGCAAAAGCAGTAATTAAAGGAAGTATCTTAACTGCAGCTGTACTTTATATAACAAGGCAACGTATAAGCCATAGCAAAATCTGCATAAAATATTTTTACGGATGCTAGAGAGATAAGGTAAAGAATGTGTCAATAGGTTATTGTCTTTCTGTCGCTTTGAGGCACACACAATATTTTATTAGCGCACACTGACATACACTGAAGCACCTCCTTGGATGGGAAATAAGAAAACAAGCTGTGTTTCTAGGTGCAGAAACTTGTTATAACAAAATATACAGTGAAGTTGCTTAGCCTCTACTGGACAATACATTTTTCTCTGCTGTTTTATGATATGTCTCTAAATACATTCTGCACTCATTACATAACATTGCATTATATTACATTTACTTAATGGCAGAGGGAGAAGGAGTTCTAGTCTGCCTTGAGTGCATTCAGCATTTATCATTTTTTCATTCCTTTATTCCCCCTTATCTAGTCTCAGCTTTACCTCAACATACTTAATGCCTCTATGGATTCCCTTTCCATCAGGCAGTCCACTAATCCATATTGTTGCTACACAACCCTCTCCATGAAATACTATTTTCATAGTTCCAGGAGCACTTTATGTCCAAAGCTGATGCCGCCCAAATCTATTCTCATTACACTGACATGATTTTGTGCACTGATCTGATGTCCACGTCAATCTCTTCTGGTCTTTATTGAGAATAGCTTCAGATTCTCTAATTTTTGGTGACTTTGTTCCCTCTTCATCTTTTGTACACTTCAGATCTTCTGGTTTCTTTCTACTAACTTCATGTAAGAAGCCCAGGCTCCCTCTGCTTGTATGACCGCTAGAACTGCACACAGTATTCAAAATTTGGTCTTAACAAGATCCATTATAGTGGAATGAATACCTCTTTAAATCTCATGACTATCTCCCTGATGATACATCAGTATTCTGTTGGTTGTGACTACCAACTCCACAATTTGCACTATCTGGTCCAGTCCAGGCATGCAAAACACTCCCACATACCTTCCTGCTTTGTTATCATAACTTCTTCTTCTTTCAACTATTTCACATCAAGGTTACTGTGACCTAGGTGCAGTACATTGCATTTCTCTAACTCACCTGCCACTTTTTATCTCACTCACTAAACCTATCTATACCCTTGCTTAGACGCTTCCCCAAATGTGCACTGCTATACCTACCTTTATGTCATCAACAGAAAGGCAATACTACTCTCATATCCATCAGATAAGTCTGAAATGAAGACTACTGTTTTCAAGAATGACCTCTGCAGTGCTCATGTGGTCACTTCTCATATTCCTGACTTTTTTCCTCTCACCACAACTCTTTGTTTCCTGTAGTTCAACCATGCTACAGTCCAACTCCTTTGTCTGGATCATACTCAGTGACCCTGATCCATTCTCAGCATCTGTCTGTGAAGAATGAATAAGTTCATTTAATCCATGTTTGCTGGTAATCCCCTGGAAACTTCTCCCATAACCAGCCGGACAACTGGATCAAGTTCGAATGGCAGCTCCTTCTATCTATAAACCTGTGCTGGATGTTATTATGGAGTTTGTTATCCTCTGGAAGGCTAACCACTCTGTCTTACAGGGTTCTATCCATTACTTTTCCTACCTATACTGACAGGTTAACAGGATTTAGTTTTCTGGATTTATCATTCTACTCCCACACATATTGGTATTACACATGTATTACAGCTTTCAGGTAATCAGGCAGTGACTGATCATCCACTAAAAATGGTGGAGGATTTGCATGGTAACTGGCATGATTCTTGAAGACCCAGAGAGGCATCTAACCTGATCACCACATAATGAAAACCCTTTCCTCTCAAACTTTGCATTCTGTTTACCCACTGTGTACCCACTCATTTCCATAATATGCTTTCCCTTCTTCTGAGCCTTGTACCATACAATTGTTTACTTTATTTTATATTTGTTTATTTTATTTATTAATTAATTTATTTGACATTTGTGGACCAGGGAAGTCTGACTGGGTCAGGAACCCACTTTCAGTGGAATCCCGGGGAGAAGAGCTCCACAAGGAAAAAACATTTAAGTACAGTGGTCATTACATTTACATGTGGGTGTACAGCTTACAAAGTTACAAGGTAGCTCTATTGACATATAGGCTGCTGATTTTCATTTACAACAGTAATTTTGCAATCAAGAAATGCAGACATATAGGTTAGTTAATTTAGTTTATCTAATTACATTTCTTTTGGTAGGCTGATTGTACACATTGTAAATAAAGTTTGTATAGCTAGAAAGGTCGTCTACAAGGATTTTTATGTAAACTGCAAGTAGACCTTTGTGAAAAGAGATTAAAAGAAAGTAAAGGTTAGCTAATGTACATTGGTAAGACTAGCAGATAATTAGAAGACAGAAATGGGGAGAGAAATATTTGTGGTCAGTACTCAATAAACCAGGCAGCTGTGTCTTTTGTGGAGGAGACAGGGAAAACAAAGGATGCTAGGGTAAATTAAAACAAAATGAAAGGGGGGATAACTTTTACAGCAATGGTTCACTTACTTTTTTATTCTGGTAAGTGAACTCATCCAATGACCCTTACCAGCCACAGCTCAGTCCACAGTGGCCAAAACAATAATAAGTAAGAAATGCCCTTAGAAATGTAAAGAAAAAACAATACTGCCTTTAAAGAATTTGAGAAAAATTGCACGTATAATATAAAGCCAAGATGTGACACAGAATTAGTAAAGCCTAAAACAATATTTTGAAGAATACATATATTGAATACATATATTCTTAATGTGTAACATAAATATAAAACTGTGTGTAAGCACAATGTACAGCTAACGGCACTGTAGGATGTTTCAACAGTGCAATGAACTGGGAATCAGAAAGTAAATGGTGCATGGCTGTACAAAAAAGGGTGTGGGGGATAATGATATTTGCATTACTCTTGTTGTCCTATAGAAGTATCAAAAAGACTAAATCTCAAATGTTGGAAGTGAACCACCAGTAGGGTTGTCAATTATGATCTAATATATCATTGTGTTATCCTATGTCACAATTGCACTTACATTGATTTTTTTTAAACAGATGACCTCTGAGTGTTTTCTTGAAAGTCATTTTGGTCTATATTCATAATGGTCTCTGGCAGATAGTTCCAGATGACTGGGAATACTTTCAAAACAGTTCTTTCAGACATACCAAGTGTGAAGAGGGGTCTTTACAACTGAATACTGTCATTATTTCTAAGAGTATAAGATTGGTTTCCAAACTGCAGCTTGCTGAGTAGTGGCAGAATGGGGCACCTACAACCCTCCTGGACATGGGCAGACATTAATAAATACAATCCTGGGTACTGACTAGAGTATCTATGGTATTGCATTGGGATAAAATGGCTAGGCTTGAAATGGCCTCCAGGTCAATAGCCTAGTAACCTTCTATGATCCTATGATCCTATAGATGAGTACATGGGATCAATAAAGCAGCTCTAACTGTCACAGGCATCCAGTTGTTTGAGTCTACAGAAGTGCAGGGATGCTTGTGCTTGTTAGTTACATGTAGGAATCTAAGTATTTTCTTCTTGGCTGATTGAGTGTGTGTTTATTGTGTGCAAACAAAAGTGTAGTTAAAAGGAGGAAGTATAACAATCCGAGAAGTAGTACATTTACAACAATGATTCACTTACTCCTTGTGGTCAAAAAGTTGAGTATTTAACATAAGACTTTAAGCTGACTTATTATCTTGTTGACCTGAGCTTCTTTATGTTGGTAGAATGGTTCTTTTTGGTGTAAGATTAGTCCTATGTACCTCTGTTGAGCAGTAATAGCTAGTGGTGTTCCCAGAAGGTTTGTAATTTATTTATTTATATATTGACATTTGATTACTAGGCAAGTCAGACTAAGTACAACCCCATTTTCAGCAGAGGCCCAGGGAGAAAAAAAACTCCAGTACAGAATTAAATTTACAATGATAGAATAAAAATGACATAATAGGTACCATTCAGTAAGTACAGTAAAACATAATGTTTCTTATGTGAAGTAAAAGAAAAAAAAAGTACAGGAAAATTTAGTACACAGTTGGTTACATTTCTTATAAAATAGAAAGCTAACAGTTGGAATATATAGTTAAAAATGCAGGTTTAGTATTCTAGGAAGAAGTCAGAGCAAAAATAGTTCTGATTTGGGATGAAAAAAGATCAGCCTGGTGTATTGCAGGAACATAGCCAGCTGTTGGTAAAATGCTCCCTGAGAAGTTTCTTAAATGTAGTCTCATTAGTGGTAGTTCTAATATGCAGTTGTATAGAGTTCTATTTTTTTGGTTAAGTGGTTGGAGAAAAGGGCTTCTCCAAACCTATTATTGGCCCTAGTGACTGTTATTAAGAGGAACTGAGAGTTCTGCTGTTAGAATATGGTTCACTTAAGTTATTGAGAGCTGGGCAGTTATTAGGGTTATAGAGCAATTAGTGGGTGAATGCTAGCTGGTTAAGGGTTAGTAGATTGGGCAATTCAATCCAATCTAGTGTGAGAAGGGCAGAAGAGTGGTGTGTTTTTGAAGGGAGGTGTGCTGCAAATTTTGCAATTTTGTTGTAAAAAATCTCCAATCTGTTTATGTCATTTTTCCTTAGATTATTGAACATAGTGGATGTATAAAGGAGGATAGATAGTAAGTAGGCTTTTGCTATGGTTTGTCTGGTTGAGTTACTAGGATATGGTCCGGATCTGCATAGAGCACCAGGTTTTATGTGAACCTTTTTAATGGTGAGAGCTAGGTGTTTGTCAAATTTCAGAGACTGATCTGTTGTAACTTCAAGTAATTTGGTTATGTTCTACTGGTTCAATTTTGGTTTTGTTGGATGAGTATATGGCAAACATGGGGGTGTTATTGATTGGTTTATGAATGGAGAACAACATTAATTTTGTTGTGTTTGGATTAAGGATAAGTTGGTATCATGCAAATTAGTTTTCAATGTCAGTGAGTGATTTTGAGTATTCTCTAGAAGCTTAGGCAGGGATGGGGCTGAGCAGATGAGAGTGGAGATGTCTGCATATTGTACAATGCTATCTAGCTGAGTGGTGGATCAGATCTTATTAGTAAAAATAGTGAACAGCAGCAGGACAAGTATGGAACCTTGTGGCACCCCCACTGAGATGGGCAAAAGGGTAGACAGATCCTCGTGCCACTTTACTACTTGTTGCCGATCTGTTAGATACTTATGAAACCAGGCTAGAGCTGAATGGGAAAGGTTTTAGGAGGCTAGCTCACTGAGGAGTTTTTGGTAAGATACGGTGTCCAATGCCTTGGACAAGTTGAGAAAAACTGAAGAGACTAACTGACCATTATTCTTGAGCTCATTAATAGCGTTGGTGAAATTTATTAATGCAGTAGTGGTACTGTGTTTGGGTCTAAATCCATGTTGGGTGTCTGATATAAGGTTATTACTTACTAGAGATTCAAGGAATTGTGAATGGATGAATTTTTCAAGGATTTTAGCTATAGGTGTTAGTATAGTAATTGGTCTATAGTTAGTAAGTTCAGTTGAAGGGCCACCTTTGTGAAGGGGGATGATATAGGATATTTTCCATAACTTGGGGATGTAATGTTCAGTGATCCATCTATTAACTAGTAAAGTGATGGGGCAAGCAATGGCTGCTGCTAATCTAAAGAATTAATTTGGTAGCTGGTCAGCAGCAAGTGTGGTGGATTTTAATTTGAGTAGGAGATTTTTTATAGTACTGCTTTGTATAGGTCTGATGTAAATGGAATTTGTATTGGGTGTGGATTCAGGGATATTGAGTGGTGAGCTGATCTTGTTTTTTACAGGTGATAGTTTAGAAGTTATAAAGTGTTGGATGAAATGAGTAGCTATGCTACCTGATGTGTTTGTAGAGGTGGGAGATGGAGTAGAATTTTTAGAGTTGTTTTGGTGAGTTTGGTGGATTTTAGTGTAAAAGGCTTTCTTGTTATCAAGGATTTGCTTTTTGGCTTTATTTCTTAGTTGGCAGTATTTGATTAGTTAGGGTTGGTTTCTGTTGGTATAATAGTCAGCCCAGCTCTATCTTTCTTGTTGTGGGGTTGTTTGGTCACTTTTTCACCATGGGGCATGTTTTGCTTTGCAGCAAATCTTTCTAAGGGGTGTTAGTGTATTTAGTATACTTAGAAAAGTATTGTTAAAGTAGTCTACTGCTAAGTCTGGTCATTACCAACATGGGTGATAGATGCTCCACACCAGTGGTCACCTCCTCATTGGTCAGGTCTGACCATAAGCTAATCACCCTTGACATCCACATCCCAGTAAAGAAGCCTCTGTAAAAAAAACTTCTCCAAAGCCAATTCATGCTACTCAAGTCAGAAGTGACAAACTTCATGACACCCATGCAGATGGGAGCTGAAAGTTCAACTGCTGAATCCTACATTAAGGCACTGTATGATCACATCCACTCGAGCATGAATTGTGCCATCTCAAATAGAACCAAGATGCTCTCCTCTAAAAAAAGGAAGCCAATCTGGTGGCCCCCTTCCATAAACAAACTATACTACAGAAGGAAGAAACTGTTGCAGAAAAGAGGAAAATCCCAGGATGCAAAAAACTCCCTTACCAGCCTCAGTAAGAAGCTGAGATCCCTCATAAGATCCTCCAAAGCTAGTTACGAAAACAAAATTGCCAAAGATTCCAAAGACAACCACAAGGCATTCTATAGTTATGTCAAAAATCTAAATGGCAATGCTCAGATCTGCTCTGAGCTACAACAGAATGGCATTAAATATACTGATCCCAAGGATATTGCCAATATTCTGGCAGAACGATTTAGTGCCAACTTCACCACCCTCTCACCCCCTAAAGGGCCCATCTCAATACCAAAAGATTGCCAGATGCTGGTAATCATGGCCACACAGGTAGAAACTGCACTCTCCAAAGCTAAGAATACAGCACCCATGGGACCAGATGACATCCTGGGCTGTGTACTACTTGAACTGCAAAATGAACTGTCACCTCACCTAAGTGTCATGTTTAATCGTAGCCTCACCTTAGGCTTCATGCCCACTGAGTTGGCACACAGCTACAGTTATCCCACTCCACAAGGGGGGATCCACCTTGGATCCCGGGAACTACCATCCCATCAGTCTGACAAGCTTGATCTGCAAAGGCATGCAACGCATTATCATGGAACTTATAAACAAAGACATTGGCAACCATCAAATACTGGCCCCACCCAGTTTGAGTTTGTGGAGGGCCAATCTTGTCTCCTGAACCTAATTGACTTATTTGAATCAGTCTCCAGAGCTGTGGATGAGGATAAGGCGATCCACACCACCTATCTGGAACTTGCCAAGGCCTTCAACACCATCCCCTACTCTGGAATCATAGATAAACTTACTAAGCTGGGCATAAATCCCTATGTCACTAAATGGGTCACCAACTGGCTTACTGACAGAACCCAGACTGTAAAAGTAGCCAACTCCAAATTCAGGTCCAGACAAGTGACAAGTGGAATACCTCAGGTCTCAGTCCTGGGACTACTCTTGTTTGGCATCTACTTCTCTGAAGTACAGGCCAACACTAAAGGAATCCGGCTAACAAAGTTCACAGATGACTGCAAACTGGGAGCCAATATTGAATCCCCAAATTATGTGGATATTCTACAAAACGGTCTTACAGAAACAGATGCTTGGTGCCAGAGCCATGGGCTCAAGCTTAATACTAAGAAATGTATAGTTATCCCCTTTGGGAAAAACCATGTAACCATGAATTGCCACATATGTGGCAGTACAATAAACAATGAAAGTGTGATGAGATACTTGGGGACACAGGTGGACAATGGTCTCACCTTCGATAACCACATTGCCACAACAGTCAGGAAATCCCTCTATGTGGCACACATCATCACTAAGGGCTTTTCACCCAGAAAAAAGGAGGTCATTGTCCCACTGTACTCATTCCTCATTAGACCCATTATAGAGTACAATGCCCCATTTGGTATGTACCTCAAAAGACATCTGCAACAGCTGGAAAGGCCGCAGAAATACCTCACTAAAAGAATCACAGGCCTAAAGCAGATGCCCTATGCTGACTGTCTAAAAAATCTCCAGCTATACTCTGTGGCATATCATCTACTCAGAAGTGATCTCTGCTTAACATACAAGGCCATGTCAATCCCTGAGCTGTTGGACATGCTCCACTTAAAAAAATCCCAATCCCTCAGAGCCATATGCTACAGGGGTCTAAACCTTGTCATCACAATGAAAAAAGCATGCTGGAGGGATAGATTCCTAACCCAGGGACTCCCCATACTCTGGAATAGACTGCCCATACAAGTCAAGCAGAGTGCCTCCTTGGCCCTCTTCAAAAGGAATCTTAACGATTGGATGGGAGATGGAAATTCACCCTGAGATCACGTCAGTCACCCTGCTAGACAGGGGTCCAGGTAAATATTGTGGGAAGAAATATCCAGGGAATTGTTATGGCTAGGCTTGTATAAGCCCTAGGACTGATAGCCTAGTACCAACCTAAGAAGAAAGTTAATGGTATCAGTGGAGAAATTGTTTTTAGTATGGATGTGCTTGGATATGGTGTGATTTTGAGGGTTAGTTTTGTGTCTAATTAGATAAGTGGGATGATGATCACTGAGAGAGAGAGTCAGCGAGGCATCTGGTACTATAATCTAGTGAGAGACTGTCTGTTAGGATTAGTCAAGTAGAGACTGCTTGTTACTATGTATATCGATTCTAGCGGGTGATTGAACCAATTGGGAGAAACAGTATAAGTTAATGAAGTTAGATGGATTGTCTGAGGAGCAGGTAAACCAATCTAGATTAACGTCCCCTAGAATAATGGTTTCCTGTTTAAAGGTGGAAGCAGACCAATTAAGTTGGTTTTCTATGATGGTGGTATCATAATCTGGGGGGAGGGGGGGTACACGTTGCTATTAAAATAATGTGTTGGTGTTTAGCTGAAGGTGGGCAATTAAAACTTCTGATTTGTTTGTGTCTGGGTTATCATATGTTAGGTGTTATAATTTGAGTTTTTTCTTATAGACTATGGCTATACCATCCCCTCATCTATGTAATGTATCCTGTCTGAGTATATTGTAGTTTTGAGTTGTTATTTCAGTATCATTTATATGTGGTTTGAGACATATTTCTGTTATAATTACTATATCAGGTTGGTATAGACTAAGGGTTGCTTGAAATTCATGAACTTTATTTAATAAAGTTCTTAGGTTTATGTTTATGATTATTAGGTTTGATATGTGGTGAAATGGGATGGAAGAGTTCAGATACTTAGTTTTGTTAAGGGGGAATGTTGTTTGTTGTGTTGGAGGGCCTGGGTTGGGGTACATATCCCCACATTGCTTAATATGAAGTACATTAGAGGAGGATATGTATATAAGCCTGGTTATCAGTCTAATTAATTTATGGTGCAGGATGGGTTGTTCTTTTAGTCTGGAGAATTTGAGTGAGTGAAAATCAGAACTGGAGTTATTAAAGAGATGTGGAGATATATGAAAGTAAAAGATCCTTGCTCTGGTAGGTGATGAGATTGGGTTTGTTGAGGAGTATTTTTTGTTAATGTCATAGGTGTGATAGGAAGTAAAAAGGTAGACTGTTGTCAGAAATGTTATAAGTAATAGATTGTGGTGTAACATTTTTATGTGGAAGTAGTACAAAGTAGAAGGTTAATGTTAAGAGGAGGTGGGTGTAACTATATTTGACACTCGCCTAGTAGGAGGCAAACCTTGATTGGTAATAAGAAATACCAGGCTGTAGTGAGGTGTGGCTGACTGCTGATTGGTTAGTAAGGTAGGTTGTGATTGGTTGAGATGGAGGGGTATATGTCTTAGATAAGTCTAAGTGTCGAAGTAGTGGGGGGGGGGATTGGGGGTAGAGTAGGGACATACGGCACATGCAAGATCGTTATGCTTTTGTATACTGGCCGAGCATCAGTCTGCTCTGGATGGGAGATCCATTCTGCTTAGAATACTGCAACAGTGAAGAGATGGACATCTACTGCTATGGTATGATTTTACACAACTGTACTTTCTGTCTTTTGACACCATATGCAAGCTCATTTCATTGTATCCCTTTGCAGCTTTCACCTTATTTTCTGTATTTCTACTTTCCTCCTTGTACTATGACTTCTCCATCTCCCTACTCAGCTACAGTTCATCTCTTATATTCCCTGTCTTTTCCTCTTGTGACTATCAGCAAATTTCTGTGTAGCCATATTGACCATTTACCTTTTCTGATTCAACCTTACACCAGTTTGCTGAATCTCTTATGGTTCACCATTTCAGTTAACACCCATTCTCCCTCCCTCTCACTCTCTCTTTCTACCATCAAGCTTGATATGACTATTCTACAACTGGCAGACTAATACTCTTTCCCACTATTTCAGTTAACACCCATTCTCCCTGCCTCTCACTCTCTCTTTCTACCATCAAGCTTGATATGACTATTCTACAACTGGCAGACTAATGCTCTTTCCAAAGCTATTACCCTCTACCTTCTAGCCTTGTCTTTATTTTCTGTTCTTCACTATCTCATCCTCCTTACTTAATATGTTTGATGGGGAGAATACAGAGTATTATCTCAGCTGTATTCCTATCTTTCTATACAAAAATTGACTTTGAGCTTTTAGACCCTTTTTGCTCTCCTTTATCCTTCATTGGGCTGTGCTCCTCCTTCACTATAACCTAACATTTCATACTTTCCTTTGTGGGCCTCAATACTATACCTCCCTTTCCTTTTCTGTCATTTCAAAACAACATATACCAATACACTTCTACATCTGCCCCCTGTCATCACTAGTCATGTTTCATTAATGCCAACAATATTCACCCGCATATTGTACATCACTGTCTTCAGCTCCCCAATGCTTCTCTCCATGTATTGTATAGTAATACTACCCAGTCACATTGCTAGTCACTGTGGTTTGTCCATTTGCTATTGTCTGTGTTATTTTCTTTATTTTTACACACTTTTTGCTTATCTGACTCGACTGTATCTGTGACATCCCACCACTTTCCATCTTATTTAGCGTTACAGTCATTGATATTTACCCTTCCTACACAATTCAAAGCAGTGTTTTCCCTTGAGGACTAAGATGGAACCTTTCTCTGCCACAGAGCTAGACACTCTTTAATTCTCCTCCTTGTTCATATCAGTACCAAGCCTTTTTATCCTTCTCCACTAGCACAGATTGTCATTATATACTATAATCATTTCCCGTCTCACTGTTATTACTTGCATACATAGCACATATTTAAATGCTATTGACAGTATCCTGTATCCTAGCATCTCTCAATGCCACCACACTAATCCTGCTTGCTACTACCTGCATTTTCTTTGCTGTTAGTTCATAATCTTCAAGTAAATCAAAACACATGCCTATTCCTTCCCCTTGGTAACTACCTTTTTCATATTTTTCCATATGTTATTATTAGCCTAAAAAGTGATTTTCTTATAATCTAGTCTCCCGTCTCTCTTCTTTGTCAACATTGGTGATTCCATCATCAGATAGACTTCCAATCACTAAAAGCATTTTCCCTCTCTGGTTTTAAGCTCCTTAATTTCCTATAGCATTTACACACCAAAATACCTTAGCTGGAACAGTTGATACCCCTGCCCCAGAGCAATCTCAAAGTTGACACCAGACATGAGGACACCTCAACAAGTTGTGCTTCCCTTGTCAATGCAAACAGCCATTATGTTTCTACATAATAACTATTTCCTATTTTTCCTACAGAAACTGTTGCAAATAGTTATACCAGGTGCGTGTTCCTTGTTACAGTTGCTGATATGCAAGCAGTCTTCTTTTAAATCATTTAAGAAACTGTGAGATTAATCACAGCTCCTTAATGATTAATGGCACAACAACATCAATTGTTGTAGGAAAAGATAACCACCTCCTCTTCAGAGTTGATTGTGTCCCTTAACAGCTGCATACTTTGCCACAGGCTAACTGCAGCTTTGTCCCTGCTCTTCTTATCCCTAGTGCTGTTTACTGTCAGTACTGCTTCCTCCATCCCTGTTACATATCTAATTTTCTTATCCTTCCTGCATTTGTCATGCAAGACATTTCTGTGGTTCTTCTCTTGTGACTTCTCAAACATCTGAGTGAGTTGTCCAACAGGTGCACTTTCCACAATCTGCATTTTAAAGTGTGATTTTTCTTTTGAGTATGTGAAATTCTTCAAAGAACCAGAGTGTATAAACACCTGCTGTTACAGAACGTATATAAAATTTGCAGGTTAGTGAAGAGCGCCATTGATGATTGACCATAATCTTGTCCCAGTAGCTCATGATTATGTGCAGCATGCATAAAAAAGGATCGGCTCTAGAAACCAATAGTGTAGGATCATATGGACTATGGGACGAAGTGGCTGATCAAGTAACCAGTAGCAAAGGATCAGCTGCTTTGTGAAGGGAAGAATATGGTCCAATAACCAGTAACTCAGAATTATCTGCAGTATGCATGGAAGGATCTGTTTCAGTGACCAGTAGCTCAGGATCAATTGTAGACTTCTTTGAAAGATCTGGCTCAGTAAGCAATAATTTAAGATAGCCTGCACTGTACATAGAAGGAAATGATACGGTAACCCATAGCTGAAGATCATCTGCTTGTTCACAGAAGGATCTGTTCAAGTAACCTGTAGCTCAGGATCAATTGCAGTGTGTGTGGAAGGATCTGATCCAGTAACATTAACTCAGAATTACCTGCACTATGCATGAAAAGGACTGTTTCAGTAACCAGTATCTCAGGATAATCTGTAGTCTACATAGAAAGATCTAGACCAGTGCTAATAACTCACAGTTGTCTGCTCAAAGCATGGAAGGATCTGATTCTCTAACCATAGCTCAGGTCATCTGCAGTGTGCTTAGAAAGACCTGATGCAATAAAGGCATCACATCACCATTTAATATTTTCCTTAAATCCTTAAATTAGGTCAGATCAGTATCAGATGATCACATCAAGGACAGTTACAACATACCATTAGTGATATTTTGATTATCTAAGAGCACAGGTTCAAGTATGTTGTGATCACAAGCAGTTTGAATATTAAGCACAGAAACTGTCCCTTTATACAAGGGAAGCAGTTAATAAGCTAAAGAAAGCAAAATCCTTCCACAGTTATGAGAAACTACACAAAGTCAGTGAACTCTTTGCTAGCTGAAATGTTTGAGCCACTTAGTGTTAATCAAAAGGCTAACATGTGATGTTTTAATTGGGGAATCCATAAAATCTTCCAGAAATTCTCTAACATTATTTTACAGGTGGTAATTGACTCCAAGAAGTGAATCACAAGACATTTGCATCAGGGAATCCATAAAATCTCACGGAAATTCTTTAACATTACCTTTCAGGTGGTAATTGCCACTATATACCCATTTAACTTGAATTTTGTGACACCTCTTCCTAGCAGTCAGACAGTTGTAAGTTGCTGCTCATGGTGAGCAAGACCCTGCACCCAGATAAGAAAACAAAATCACCCTGGGAAAAACCAAGAGTAAGGAGTGAGCACCCATGGACACACAAGTCAATATTTCCTGTAGTGTGCTAGGATCATGTCCTGGTACAAGTTTTGATAATATCTGCTGATGTTATGTATGCAGCATATTTTGTGTGGAACAGAGTGGTATTATGCTCTTGCCTTAAACACAGTGTCATACTGCATGTGTCTACACTTACCCTGAATATGCTATGCACTTGACTGTGTACATGATCTTTACTCGGATACCTGCTGTCCATCTACTCCTGTGGATTGACAAGTTTCCTTTTATGTGTACTTGAAGTGTTTTTTTTTTGCCTGGATTCACAAACTCATTTACTCTGTACCTTTCCTAGGTTATTAATTTGTACCACTCTTGCTTCCACTATCATATTCATGAACAGTTGGGTAACTCCTGTTGTACATCCTTGCTCTAGCTGTAATGTTGTTCAGGCACTCATGGTGCAGTAAAATTCAGGGGCACATGCTGCATACCAGTGAGATGTGCAATACCTTTGGTATCATACATCCAGTCAGTGCAGTGGCTGCCACTAATGTGTACCCCTGACATATGTTGTCTGTCCTGGTGGTATTGCACATTCAGCTGGTGTGCATGCAGGCTGCCATGGCTATGTTGCTGTGACATTTGTTGTCTAAACGTCCATTGTCCTACTGAGTATGTCATTGCACATTAAGCTGGTGTGCAGGTTTCTACTGTTGTGGGGCCCTGGCATGTGTTGTCTGACTGTTCTGGTGTCTGTGAAACTGCACATTGAGCTGAGACACACACTGTCACTGCTGCATTCTCATGGTATGTGTTGCCTAAATGCTCACTGTCTATGGTAACATACATTGAGCCAGAGCACACGCTACAGCTACTGTGTGAACTTGACAAGTTTCCTGACTGTCCTGGTGCCTATGGTATCAGAAAATCAGTTGGTGGATAGACTATGTTGTGTGCCCATGGCATATGTTGTCTTAGTGTCCAGGTGCCTATGGTATCATACATCTAGATGGAGCTCGTGTTGACACTGCTGTGTGCTCCTGATATGTGCTGTCAGACTCAAAGTTTAGGCTACAATAACAGATTATTAACAGCTAAAAGCCTTCAATACTTGTGCTAATTACTTGACTAGCAGTTTGAGCCCAGAAGCTTCAAACCAACTTTACCTATTATCTAGAGTCCACTGCACATCCACTAAACCATGGCAACACCTAGTTTTTTTCCCTAAAATGTCATTGAAACATTATTGGACCTCATCTTATCCAATAACTTTATGCTCTTTAATAGTGAATTTTACAAACGAAAAACAAGTGTAGCGATGGGGGCACCATGCGGGGGCAGCTTCACTAATTGTGTCATGGCATATTGGGAGAAGGAGCTGCTATTCACGAATCATCTATTCCAACAGCACACCATTTGGTACACTAGATACAAGATGATATGTTCTTTATTTGGAATGGGGATGCTAGTACAACTGAATCCTTCTTAGAAGATATTACAAAAAAAATGTACATACTTGATTGTTTAATTAAATCAGTGATTAATTAATTAATGGGTGTATAAAAACTATAGCATTCTGGGATAGGGATGTCTAAAGAAGTCTAAGCATCATTTTAGATGAAAACACTAACATTAAAGTCTTGAGAAGATTACAGCTACTTCGTTTTTTTGTGTTTACAAGTGTTTTAGTTTTTTGGTATTTTCTGTATTTTTCAGTGAAAGGAGAAGTTGGGTGAGTTTTTTAGCAGCAGCGTTTGCATCTTTAAGGCAGAATACTGAAGACCAGTCATTAGATGATATGTTTAAAAACAGAAAAGTGAGTTTGTTTTGGGTTTAAGTCTGAGAGATAGGAGAGTTCAAAGTGGGAGACATAAGACCCTCTACAACCTAGTATGCATGCCGTGATTTTGTGTTTAGGGTTTGGGAATGGTTAGCAAACCTTCATCACATGAAGGCTTTAATATTCTATATAGCTTTTCAGTTTTGAAAAGTAGGTTCTCTTTTTTTCCTGCTGGCATGTGGAGCTTAACGAGAAGTGTAAAAAAGTGCTGAGTTAGTCACCTAAGGAACTATGTAGGCTTGGAGGGCTGCGCAAACTACATTTGGATATGTAAGGCTGGTATGAAACTCTGTGCTTCAGTTGGGGTCTAGCCATGAAAATTGTATTTGTGGAACTGGAACAGTAGAAGTTAACCTGAAAGGGACTGAGATGGGCATTAGGAGGAGAACTGTTAGGGTCATAATGGCCTTTTTCAGAATCACCAGACATAAGGTTGGGTGGGAAGGGAAAGAGGATATTAGCTGACATATAAGGAGTGTTAGATAATAGGGGTGCTGGTTAGAGTGCATGAGAAGAGTTAGTAGCCATTTATCCTTGATGGCAAATGGAGGTACAAGACTTCCAAGGAGGTCAGACAAGGGGAGTGCTCACAGCTCATTGAGGGCCGTCCAATGAATGATCCATATCACTTGACTCCAAATGCTGAGGACTGTCAGGGAGGGCAGGGTTATACCAGAGCTGATGGCATGAGGTACATATAATGTGGGTGTTTTTGCTAAATAGCCTAAATAAAAGAGCAAGTGTTATCTGCAGTTTAGGTGAAGGTCATTTCGCAATAGTTGATAGTCAACAAGCAATTGTTTCCTAGAACAAAACATTTAAGTACGGGGTGCATATATTTAATGTATTAGTCAGATTATTTGATGGGGAAGACAAAATGTTGTTTGGTATTTTTCTTAGACAGAAATATTGCAGGAGAGCACTTAAAGTTTTTGATAGTAGGGATGAAAAAACAGATTCTGATATGTAACGTAAATTAAATGTTTTCTACTGGCATCATTCTGCAGTTCTTAATGGGATGATGACAAAGATTATTAGTGGTTTCTTGAAGTGGTAAGGTCTCTACAACAATGAGGAGAAAGAGTCATAGTAATCACTGACTTTAGTATGGTACTTTAAAGCACAAAGGAAGATTTGTGTAAGATGGCAGAACAACCTAAGTGTCAGAGATGATGAGATTAGACAATGTATGGAGAATCAAAATAAATGATTGGAAGAGGTTCATGTTTTCTAGGGACATAAAAATTAGCAAGCAAAGCTATGTTTTGGGATTAACTGACACTGGGGAAACTAGTAAATGTTTAGAATTTGAAGGAATGATTTTTTGATAATTCAGTACTAATCATACCTCTCAACCTCTTACAGCAAGAAATCTGGATAAAGCCATAAAAATTGGGGGACAAAGGCCCAAAAATAGGGACAATTTGTAAATATTTCTCTTACAAACCTAGAAAGTATATACAAGAACAGGTGTTGCATTAGCATGAATTTTATGAAGGGTATGAAGTCAGAAATTCAAATATCTGTTATTATTTTTGTTTTTCCTTTACTTTTCAATGATTTGTTAGAAAACCACAACTTTATGAAAAAAAATATCAGGCAAAAATCTGGACATTCTGTGAAAATATGTACAGTTTAGAGGTACTAATGAGTGTGTAGGAGTTAAAGGCTAGGGATTTAATATGAGGCAATAGAATCTTTATGGCTGATTAGGGCAGCCACAGTAGTGCAGTGGTTAGTGTTGTTGCCTTACAGCGAGAGGTTCTCTGGTTCAATTCTTGGCTGGGGTGCCTTCTGTGCGGAGTCATGTTCTCCCTGTGGTTGTGTGGGTTTCCTCCCACATCCCAAAGACATGCTGTAGGTGGATTAGACACTCTAAACTGGCCCTAGGTATGAGTGTGTGTGCGTTCTGTGGAAGGTTGGGCACCAGGCTGGCAACTCGACACTGTAAAACTCCACTGCCAATCATGAACAGACAGATGATCCGCTGTGTTGACCCCTAACCGGGAAAAGCCAGAAGAAGAATCTTTATGGCTGGTCCAATGAAGACAGGTTTCATAGGTTTCTGGATATAATGTGGAGGGTTAAGAGGAGAATGAGCATTTTGAGGAAGATGGGATGGAACTTGGTGAAACAACCAGAAATCAGGATGTTGTACAAGGTAAATTAGAGAGGCTAGAGTACATGAAATGAGGCTAAGATGACTCCAGCAAAGTATGGATATAAATGAATACCAGTTTGTTAGCTACAAAAGCATGGATACAAGAAAGATTACATTTGAATGATAATGAAGATGTGAGGGCTTAAATTAGACTTAAAGTCATATGGTGATGGGCACTGAGTGAAGCTGATGCTAAGGTGTGGATATTTAAACTAAAGGATGGAAGACGCCAACAGGCTTTAGAGAAGAAGTTACATTTTGGGAGTCTATGCTGACCTTTATCAGGATTTGCATAGTGACTGCAGAACTGGAGGTCTAGAATGAGGAGTAACTGGGTAATGTTCTGCATCGGTAGGCCACCATTTGGAAAGATATTGTAAAAGCAAATCAAATTTAGAGATAATACAGGGCAATATTTTTAATACTATATGCAAATTACAAAATGGTAAGCCTGTATTCTCTGCAGATTTGTTAAGATAGTTGAGGTAACAAGTTGCTGAAGCTTTAGCATCACTTTTCTATATTTTTTTTTTTCATTATCTCATCCTGAAAGGAAGCCACAATGTGGTGACACCTAAAAAGGAAACTAAGAAAGGAATATTTGTCTAATTAAAGGGTATTTAAGTCATTAAATGTAAAACAAAAGTTTATATCAGGGCATTTTGAATGAGTTCATAGTCTAACTCTAGTCAAGATATATGGGTATGATATTTGAGGACCAGTGACCTTATTTTAGATTTTTTAGAGGCAGTTGAGATGAACCAGTCATGTAGAGGTGGTATAGTATTAGTCAACATTAAACAGAGGCTGTGATGTGAGCTGCCTTGGATGTTGACTTAAAGGTTGCAGAGATGGGAGATCATTTCATTGCAGAGGTCATGAGAGTTGCCCTAGGGAACTGTCTTTAGTTTGGTAAGTAATGCAGGTCCAAGCAGGTGAGTGTGGGAAAAGAAACTTAGGAAGAGATGTTGTTTATTCTCTCTTTTCTTTTTCTTGAAAATTGAACTTCTAGTACATTTGATTCAGAATAGGCCGAGAGATCATGACGGAACCAACAGGCTGGAGTGCTTCATTTCTTATTGATTATATGTAAAGGTCTGCATACTTGTGCAACCTTTTGCTACCTAAGATAACAGATCTTCAGGAATACTGAAGTAGATTGGCTGGTTTGGAGCAGAGGTGAATCTTCAATATCACCTCCAAAAATCTGCTATTTTACATTTTGAAGATTGGTATGAACAGGAAATAATGCTGTTGTTAATCTGGGGAGGGTCGTGTAGTGCTATTGATTTAGTGTGTTCCTATGCAGAGAGAAATAGAAAATAACAATTGGTAGGAATTATCAAACAGGATGTCATCCATGCTGGATATATGGGATGGACGGTGGGACAAGTGTTATTGTCAAGGTGAATTCTGAAGTGGAAGCAAGACTGAAATTGTTGAAAGTATTAAGGAAGAGGAGGAGGAGGGATTTGTATGTGACTGCAGCGATCAGGAAACACAGACATTGGACAGAGTTGGGAAGACCATATACCTGGATGCATGATAAAGTATCTTTAAATGAGGAATAATATTTCATGTCACTTGAAAAGTGGAGATTATAGGAAGTTGTGTAGCAGTGACTGACCCAAGCCATTCTGCAAATGGTCTACTGTGATCAGTGTACTACCCTGGGAAACTAACTAAATAGACACAAAATAAATGAATAAATAAATGAGTGGAAATTTTGTGCAAGGTGATTTGGCAAAGAATAGATTAGCTGAATTCTGGAAGAAGGAGTTAAGGTATGATGTATGCAAGATAGCTGGGGAGGATTGTTATTGGAGATAGATAGGGAGATGGGACAGTCATGTTGAAAGACTGGAAATAATGTTTGCAAGATTTATAGAATGGGTGGTAGGATTAGGGAAACATGTTAATGGCTCTTGAGATGGGTTGACTGGTGGTTATGGCAGTCACAGATGATTAAGAAGAGGGTTGTGTCAGGAATGTTTTCTGCTGGTGTCAATGGATCACGGTATAAGTAGGATATAGATACAAAGAAAGGCAGTCACACTGGGAGGTCACTGATCTGAGGAAACTATGGGCCAGATTCACGAAGGCTTGCATGGAGTCTTAGAGTAGAGTAAGACTCCATGAACCATCATGTCCAACGAGCGATCCAGGAACAGCCTGTAGGGGCGTGTAAGAGAGCTCCTAAAATGGCTCTTACACGGACAGGGCTGGTATATGCAAATTACCTCAATTGCAGGTGAAAGGCATGCAAATGAGGTAGATTTGCAATTCAGGAAACCCGAACCTGTCCGAGTAAGAGCAGTGTTATTTGCAGAAATGTACTCAGTTGACAACTAAGTACCATTCTGCAAATAGCAAAACGGAGCCGTGACAGCTCCAAATAAAGGTTGCATCCAGTGCAGGAAGCATGCCAATGGCAAAATATACAGCCATGTGAAATGTTTCCTGATGCAATATGAAAATAATAATATTTTATTTTTTTTCGCCGATTTCCGATGTTTAAGCGTAGCTTAGTGCCGCACAAACGGGGTGTGCTCTAAAACGCAGAATACTAAAAATTAAAACCCACAAATGTGGATTTTATTGAAATTGTTAATGTACAATGCAAGGGAATGGCAGGCTGAAGACAACATGGCCACCGAGTAGAGGTTGCTAAGGGGGGAAGCTCAGTCTAAGACATGTAACCAAGCATTAGTAGGCAATCCTATGTAAATGAGCGTTAGGATAGTGAATCGCAAGTTTACATAGCAAATGAGCACAGTCAGTGGAGTGTAGGAGTAGGATATGGGGAGTAACAGAGTAGAAGATAGGTGACATCACGAGGGGGGTATGTATGAAAGAAGTGAAGCTCATTGGAGCAGAGTGGCATGTGTCAGCTGTCATTCACACATCATGGAAAGAAGTGTGTCAACAGGTAGGCTAGGGAAAGGCAAGAAATGATAGGTGTATGCCGTGGATAACACCAAAGTTTCTTGCTGAGCGGGTATGCGCGTGTGCGCGCGTGTGTAAACCCGAGTAAAACAGAGTGCGCGTGTGTAAGTGTGAGTGCGCACGTGTAAGCCAGAGTAAGCATGTATAAGGCTGTTTAAAGACTTGTAAGCGCGTTTGCGCTGGTATGCATGGGTTTTAACCCGAATAAGCAAGTTTTAGTCCATGTAAGCATGTGTGCGTGCGTGTTAGCTGCTGTGCGCGTGTTTTGCTTGTGTGTGCAGTGCTCCCCCCATGAGGAAACAGAAAGGAAAAAGGAAGCACAACAAATAGTAGGAAGCTACCAGGGAGTACTAGCAGAGCTAGCAGGTGAAAACAATCAGAATCAGGCAATTACACAGGCAGTACACTAGCCCAGCCCAGCCTAGCACTTAAAACTCTGCAAACAACAGTCCATTATGTTTCTCACAACAGACACTGCAGTAAGCTAATAGAGGTGAAAACTGAAAAAGCTTTACTCAGACAAAGAAATGTTAGGGGCTGCCATTGCTGTTATAAGGTGACATATGCAACATGCTGAGGGTGGTGACAATGGAAATGCTGCTGGACAACCCACAGTGAGGAGATGGAGAAGAGTGTACAGGCCCAGGGTAACCTACCAGGGGTACATGAGCTGGAGATAGTGGAGTGCTATAGAGTGGACAGAGATCTCTTGCAGAAAATTGTTGAGCTGTGCAGGCCACGCCTCACACACAGAAACAACAGAGGGGAACCCATCCCAGTGGAAACCAAGGTATGTGTTGGCCTAAGAATATTAGCAACAGGTACCTTCCAGAGACCAACTGGTGATATGATGGGGATATCACAGGCATCAGCATCCAGGGTACTACACTAGTTCCTGGATGTCATGTCAGCACGTCGGTGATCATGTATATTTCCCCAATTCCCGTGAGGTATTGGCCAGCAATATGCGTCTCTTCCAGCAAATAGCGGAATTCCCTGTGGTAGTGGGTGCAATAGACTGCATGCACATACACATCAAATCACCAGCCGGCAAGCGGGGTAGGGTCTACTTTAACCGCAAGGGCTTCCCCTCCATCAACTGCCAGGTCATGTGTGATGCCCAGGGCATAATACTGAATGTGTGTGCAGGCTGCCCTGGAAGCTACCATGATTCCCATATCTGGCATCTGATGCAGCTGTACCAGACATTTGCCAATGGGGGCATCCCACATGGTCACCTAGTGGGGGATGCTGGCTATGCACTGGAGCCGTGGCTGATGACACCCATCAGAAATGCACACACACCTGAACAGGAACGCCATAATGAGGCACACGCACAAACACGTATTGTAATAGAGAGTGTGTTTGGGCTGCTCAAGTCACAGTTCCGGTGCCTGGACACATCTGGTGGAGCCTAGCAGTACTCACTAACTACATGTACCCAAATTGTCATGGTATGTGCTATGCTACATAATATGATCCTGCGAAAACAGCTGCAGCAGGACCAGCATAGGCATGAGCCAAACAGCCCCTCACCATTGCCAAGACCATCACAGGCAGAGCGTGACTTGGAGGAGGAACAACCTGAGCCTGCCGCAGTAGGCAGAAGGAGGCATGCCCAGTATGCTTTGGCCTTGGCAAAGAGGCAACGCATAGCACATACACTGGCTCAGTAGGAACTCTGGAAATGATACCTCTCTCTGACTCACACATATAGTAAAAGGGATGCCTAAGTTGACACTACCTGCTTTCAAACATGTACAGGGAGTGTAATATGTGCATCTGACATAGGCAGCCCTGCAGCACCACCTAAGGCATCATTGCCATGTGTTAAGCAATATAAAGCAGTGCTAAACAGCATTTACCACCATGTAGTATATGCAAACAAAATCGCACACATCAACTAGCACAACTGTGGTCAATGTTCAGTAATATTAGGCAACGTCCAGCAATGTTGGTGAATATTGAGCAATGTCGGACAAGCCTGGTCTAAGTAGGGCATAGCTGAACAAAAGCCAAAATGCTCATATTTGCTTAACTGGCCCTTAAGCAGTCTGGACTGCTCAGTATGAAAATATAAAGCAGTGATGGGCCTCGAACCTAGGATACTGTGCACTATAGCCAAAGCACTGAACCACAAAACCATGACAGTATTGCAGTGGTCAGCCTGTATGAAGGAATGTTGAAAGTCTATGCAAAGTATTTCATGGAAACCCTGCAGGCACAGCATAATCACTGTTGAGTTATGACACAAAGGTGAGTCCTGCAGTGAGAACAGAACCTGACTTCCAACACACACAGTATAAATGTTAATATCGGTCATGTTTGCACACATCAACAAATGTAGTGGACCTCAGGTAGCAACATACTGAAAGGTCACACTGGGCATGCTCACACACTTGAATAAATGAGACAAATGTCAGGCAACAAAACAAGGACATTTCAGAACTGGGCATGTTCACACACTTAGGCCATGTCTGAGTACAGCAGTGGGCCACACATATCTAGCAGTTGCATGTGTTAACCCAGGAACCTGTCACTATACAGCAATCCACCCTGTGCACACAGTTATATGACAACAGACACATCTATAATATAGTGGAACCCTATCATAATCAAATATGTTCTGCAGATACCGACATTGTTCATAGAAACTGGTAAAGCAAAGATGATAAAGACCTGCAAACAGTATCAGCAATAAACATTGTGCATCTTGAACATTAGCATAGGTTCAGCGGTCAATACTAGGCTATCTGCCCTAGGGCATGTACAAGCCTAGCCAGAGTGTGTTTGGCATTCGCAACCCTGTCAGATTACTACACTGTGTGTGTGAATAGTAGATCACACAATATAGCCCATGTACGTTTAGGCTAGTGTGCCTCTGTCTAGCAGGGACACAGAAGATATCCCAGGGGTAAACATACGATCCCCCATACAGTCATCAAGATGTCCCCTGTAGGTGGTCAGTGGCTGGCTCTGCCTATGTGAAACTGGGATTACATTCTGGAGTGAGTGGACCCTCTGGGATAAGAATCTGTCCCTCCACAATGTCCTATTAACATCTGTGCTGAGGTATACGTCCCTGGAGTGTGTAGCTCCAAGGGAGTTGGATATCCTGAGGTGAAGCATGTCCAGTAATTCTGGGTTGGGTATATCTGTAAACAACAGGCACACATCATATCTGAGTAGGGGGTAAGCGACTGAGTAGAGCTGGAGTTACTGCATCTGAACTGTGCAGGGCATCTGTGTGAGTCCCTAGATCTGCTTGGTGAGGAACTTCCGTGGTCAGTATAGTTGCTGCAGGTGTCGGGTAAGGTACACCCCAAATGTGGCATTGTAACCAAGCATGGATGTGATGAGTATAGGGGCACAATGACCTCACTCGATCTAGATGTGAAACCATATGGGATAAGGTGGCCCACATAGAAGGTGTGTCCAACCACTTTGGCAATGTGAATGTCAAAGGTGACAGTACGAACAAGTCATGTGCCCAAACCCCTAACAACTCCTACCGTATGTAATGGAGTACTACCTATGTGGTAATATGTGGGCATGTTGTTATTCCCAAAGGGGATGACTATGCAACTAATGGCATTTAGCTGTAGGCCATGGCTCAGGCACTAGTCATCCATCTCTGTGAGACCCTGTTTGAGTATGCATGTGGCAGCTGGAGAGTTGATCGTGGCACCCATTTTGCAGTCAAGTGCAAACATGTTCAGCCATAGTCCCCCTGTGGTAGCCTGTACGTCAGACAAATATATACTGAACAAGAGAGGTCCCAGGACCAAGCTGTATGGGATGCCACATGTAACTGGTGTATAGTCAAACATGGCACCTGCAATTCTGACCATGTGGGTGCTATCCCTGATCCAGGTATCAATCCATCGTGTGAGATATGTGTCCATATCGACGCTGGTGAGTCTATGCATAATGGCCCAGTGGGTTATTGTGTTGAAGGGTTTTGCAAGGTTCAGGTTGGCTGTGTGGACAGCCGTCCCTATGTCGATGGACCTGTTAGCCATTTAAAGAATACAAACAGGTTCAAGAGGCAAGATCTGCCCACAACAACGCTGAAATGTGTAGGACACAGTGTCTGTAGGTTCCCGATGTCTATATGTATGAGTCCCATTACAATACGCTCCATAGCTTTGCTGAACAGGCTACTTAGGCTTATAGGGCAATATTGTCTGTGGTCCATTGTGGCACCAACTCTGTGAAGCGGGACCACTGTCGCTGTACGCCATTCCTTGGGTACATATCCTGTGGTAACTCTGATATTGAACAGTGATGTAATGTGAGGATTGCATCTGTCATGATGCTCGTGTAAGATGCAGGCTGGGACACCGTCTGGTCACATTGATACTGTGATGTACGCTTAGGGGAGGGAAGCACTCACCTGTTACTGTGTGATGTCAGAGAGGTTATAATCTGTTGGGATGGATAGTTGCTCCTTAGGGGGGATGGGTGGGAGACATCTGCACTGAACCTGTTTGCCAGGATGTTGGCAATGCCAGTGGGTTCAGGGTAGGTTTAGTCAGTATGCAGTAACTCACAGCATATCAGTGAGTGTCCACCCAGGTTCCTGACATAACTGAAGAAGGCCGTGTGATAGTCCTACGTGTCTGTTGCAATTGTCTGGTAGAAGCGGCCCTTAGAAATGTTCATGAGTGATTGTAGCTGTCTGCTAGTACAGATCACAGATGCCTTCCCAGTCTGGGATTGTGCTCTATCATGTAATAGCTTCCTCCTGACGTTGTACAGCTTATTAATAGCTGGGGTCTACCAGACAGGTCCCCTGCCATTGGAATAGTGAGTCCTGTTGTTATTTGGGATAGCACAATCCATGCAGTCCACTAGGTGTCCATAGAATGTGTATGTGAAGGATGCAGCAGTGTGAGCCGTATTTGCCACTGTCTCAGGGTCTCTGAAGGATACCACCTTGCTTAGGTGAAGTGAGACATTGGCTCATGAAAAGTTCACCAAGATACCCAAGATGGGTGTGTGGAGGGTATATGTATGTCCAGTGAGATACATGTATGTTCTGACCTTTCCAATGAGGGGGTACATTGCTGGTGTGGAACATAGAGCCCCCATGTTGGTGAAGATCAGGTCCAATATGTATTCCCCCTTGTGGCTGTGCTAACTGGTTGTTCCATAGCATATGAGTCTACAAATTGTAGTGACTGTCGGGTGAGGGTGTCGGGGCATGAGTAGTATCCCCAGTCAATATTTGTGTATATGAAGTCACACAATATAATGGTGTTTGTGGAGACCTTCATATTCTCCATAGTTCCCACGAAAGCCGAGTGTGGTTCCTGAGTTTGGGAGTGTGTTCTGTAGCAGGCAACAAACCGAAAGGCAGTATTGCTCAATGGTAGTTGTATATGTATGGTCTGTGATGCTTTGTGCAGTGCTACTAAAATGGAGATGTGTGTATCTGTGATGTATATGGATACTCCCCCTAGTTGTGTTGTCTGTTCCAAGTCTTGTTGTCAGACAGCATGGTATGAAACATAACCTGGTAGTGCTGATGTGCATAAGCAAGCCTGAACCGGGCATCTGTCAGTGCACAGATATTGCTATCCTCCATACTGAGCAGAGTCCTGAGTGGCCGCAATATGAGGTTAACACAACTGTTGTTGAGCAGCATTACCCTTAGTTTCATTTAACCTGTAATGTCCATGGAGGTGGGCTTGTCTTCTGAGCCCTGCTTAAAAAAGGCACTATGGTGGTAGCAAGAGCCTTAGCCAGCATTCCAAAGTCCAAGGGTGACAGGTGCAAGCTGTCCATAGTGAAGCTACGTGGCATGTTGAGCATGTCACCATAGGCTGACAGACACTGTATCCCCTATGAATTAAACAAATTTGTTAGGCAACTGTTAAATGTGATATGTGTGCCGTAGACTGTGACATCATAATTGGTGGGTGTAAGATGCTAGACAAGGTCAGGGTCATACTGGCCTGGGCTACATGATCAGAGTGTTCCTCCATGTATCATGTCATGTGGTCCAGGGAGTAACGTCTGAGGTTATACACACCAGCATGGACAATGATGGTGCCAGTCCTGTACATGCTACCTGTGTTATGCGGCAGATACTGGCACCCAACAGACAGTCCAAAGTGACTCTTCCCTTGTTAGGGCTGGTGTGTGGTACATCAGTGTGCCTGACAATAAGTGTCGCCTATTACAAGTGTATTAGGTGTGTTGTTTAGCCCGAAGGACAGTGACTGTGTGGCACACTGACATTGTGAACTATGTGATATGTGGGTATTGTAGTGGGGTAGCAGGTGTGTGTGTGTCTGCTTTGGAGGTCTCTGCTGCTTAGGTAGAGTACATTTACAGCATCCGAGTATGTGTATGTGTGATAATGTGGTTTGAGTGCTGTTGCTAGAGGATATGTGAGACTGATATGTGGTGTGTGTGGTTACCTTCACCACCTGATAGACTGTGCCAGTCACGGGTCGAGAGAGTTCAGCACCCTGTATGTCTATATAGGTGCATCTCACACATAAATCTGAGTTTGTCAGGGGGAGGAGGAGAGAGTTGTCTGTGTACATGAGGCAGATGTGACATTGTGTCAATATCACAATATCCGCAAGCTGGACTGAAGAGTACACACGAAACCTACCCCTGGACATGCCAGGATATTATCATGACATACTCTGTAGCCTGATCACAAAGGATCAGTAGGGTGTTAAGTGTGTAAAACAGTATAACAGGGATTAGTGCTTTATGTTCGTTGGTGTTTTGTAAAGAGTAGCTGAGAAGGAGTCCAAACTGAATCATGACACCTCCTTCAGCTATGTCATAAATAGCAATGTACACCCATATATGTCCTGAGTCAGGGCCAACTGTACCTGTGTGACAATGCTGACATCATGACAGACAGGCCCATATGTACATACCCATCTCCCACTGACAATAGTCCACATCATCATACCAGGAGATATCACATGTAGAATGGATGAGCAGCTACCCCCACTGCCAAAAGCATGGCAGCAAGTGGAATACATTGATTCCTAATATGCGTCATGCACAAACTACAGAACAAACAGATCATGCACCTGAACAGTCAGCCGAGCCTCACCCCCTACACAGGATGTGGAACCATTGAATGTGTCACAGCTACATATGGCACTCCCCACAATTGTTGGTGCACAACACACCATTGGAAGTCAAGTCCAGTATGCCTATGAAGTCTGATCTGCAAGGTCATGGAGTCCATCATGGCTGCAGTCATAAACAGAGCTATTGGAAGCTGACATACACACAACCCTACCAACTGTGGTATGTTCATGTGCGGATTATGGTTCCCAAACATGCTAGACTGTTTGCAAGGCAGCCACCCAGGACGTACATCAATGAACACATCTACACATGTGTCACATAGACTTTGAATAGCCCTTTATCAACATCCCAGACACATGTAGTATCCACAAAACCAACAAACTGTGCATAAATATGTGTTGACATATGACGGAATGTCAATGTGTCCACAGATAGATCACACAAGGTAAGGATTCTGAGGTCTTATTCAAGCTGTTGACACCTGCTGACCCACATGGCCCTTTCCTGGAATGGCATAAAACAAAGTGTACACACATCACCATGTCCAGTCTGATGATGTCACCATCCTATAAATACAGCAGTAGAAGGGAAACCCGCCAGTAAAGCAAATAGTGTGCCATGTTAATGCGTCTCTCTCTAGTATCATAACATAGTTAGGTAGGGGTTTGAATCCTGCAAACTGTGAGTGTGTGTGTGGGGGGGGGGGTATGTGTGCAATTGTCTTTGAAAGGAGTGCCCTTTTTGGAGACTGTGAAAACACACTAAAAGAGGTACATTCCTCTTTGGAAAGACTGATGATGTCACCATCCTACAAATACAGCCGGAGAAGGGAAATCAGCCAATAAAGCAAATAGCGCGCTGTGTTAATGCGTCTCTCTCTCCCTCTAATATCATAAAATAGTTAGATAGGGGTTTGAATTCTGCAAACAGTGTGTGTGTGTGGGGGGAGGGTGTGTGTATGTGTGCAATTGTCTTTAAAAGGAGTGCCCTTTTTGGAGACTGGGAAAACACACTAAAAGAGGTACATTCCTCTTTGGAAAGACTGATGATGTTACCATCCTACAAATACAGCCGGAGAAGGGAAGCCACCCAGTAAAGCAGATAGCGCGCCATGTTAATTCATTGATCTCTAGTATTATAACATAGCTAGGTAGGGGTTTGAATCTAGCAAATGCTGACTGTGTGTTGGTCAATGCGGTGTGGGTTTTGCTTTTACTATGGTATGACATAGTATGATTACAACAGTAAGTGCATTGCACACATCAGATCTCAAATATATATGTGTACATGTCCCCTCAATCAGTACATAGGTGTGAAGCCTGCATACTACATGAATACATTTGTTTCCATTGACAGGTTGTGCCGCTGCTTCTCAGATTGTAGGTCACATATGTATGTATGTGACAAGGACGTCCACTGTCGTGTTCTGTGGCCAAGGTCATCTGTGGCACACACACCCATGACAGTTACTTAAGAGTAGTGTGAGTGAGGGTATATGCCTGGGGTATATGTCAAACATGGTCATACACAACAAAGACTACCAAGAATGGACAGTCTTTATAAGTGTACGACTGGCTTGTGGATATGCATTCAGGCCTCTAATGTCTTATGTGATACACCTTGGGACTCCAAAATACCTATGGATATGTGGATACCAAAGGACACATGACATAACATGAGGCTGTATATACACATTGGTACTCAACATACATGTTGAGGGCTACCACTTGTGTGGTACTGACGGGATAGTATGTATAGTACATCAGGATGACTATGCCATAGTCGGCTTACTACTATACAGCATGTATCAGACAACAGGTATCTGTCTGTATGATACCCTTGTGTAGGATATGCATCCCATCCAGGGAGTGCATTGTAGGCCAATCCATGCATTTCCAGATTTAGATGGACACATCCCTAGTGTGTCTGCATGTACCTAAGGGGGCTATATGCCATACAGGTGTGGTCACAGGAATGGGTGGAGGTCATTACCACTGGTTAGTGTTATAGTGTAGCACCGGAAGGATCCAATTGTTACTGGGTTCCCCACTACTGTGTGTCATTTGTCAGAACATCATCCAATGATTGCTTATAGGCATGCTGATGAGGTTGTGCATACTACCAGACCACAAATCATTGACAAATATTAACGGTATCACCCACAGCATAGTGTCAATCCATGTCATACATACGTCTACCCATGTTAGTACATAACTGTAGTAGAATGCATACTGGCCATTGAAAGATACTATGAGATGTTAACAATGTGTACGACAGGGTATGCCACACGTCCCATGTGTCCACTATGCACGTACATCCAGACAGTGCGCACCCACCATGTTCACAGATGTACACTTGCTAATCTGTACTGCACACATCACACACGTACTGTCCACTCACTAACACATGCTGGCAACACATTACACTTCAGCTAAGTGGCACATGGGTGGACAATAAATACTCAGACCTAACAGTGGTGTAAACAATGCTACATTGACAATCAGAGCTTTGATGCATAATGTCTGCTCAGATATACCTACAAGGATGTCATTACACTTCCTAGTTGACAACTTGCTATTATTGCTACACTGCTATAGTGTCACCCTGTGCATCAGCACCATGTTAGCCTGTCCCTCCGTCAATGATGCAGATGACAGGAGGTGACACAGGTATCATCATATGCACAGGGTGTTTTTTTGTTTGCCAGAGCCTGACATTGACCCATCCAATTGACATGTCTGTGTGTGTGTGTGTGTGTGTGTGTGTGTGTGTGTGTGTGTGTGTGGGATAGCAGTACAGCATGGGCCAATGTTGATGTAATGTGTGTGTGTGTGTGTATGTGTGAGCCCTAGTTGTTTGGTTAATGTGTGTGTGTCTGCATGCAGACAGCTCCACCATATGGCTACCATATACGGTAGTTTGTGGGACAGCCAAAGACTGTACCTGCTAGGCTGTACAGATCACTGTCTCCGGCCATGGACACAGTACCTGTGCCTGGCAGGGGTGCTATGGACAGTATCGGGTACCAACACTGACTGGGTACTGTCATCAGAGGCAGAGGTATTACGACTGGACCCATGTCCCTGCTGGGACTCGCCAGAGTCACGTGCATGTGGTCTACTGGGACGGTCAATGGACAGGCTAGCCCCAGCATTGCTGGGGCTGGTACTGCCACTACGGGAGTGGCTGTGAACTGTGGGTCGTCTGCGACCACTGCCAGCTCTTGCTGTTGCTGGCATGCATCCGCATCGACGTCAGAACAGTCCTAAATGGTCCTGGCTCATGGAAGCCATGTTGTGGAGGGCATCTAATGTCTCCCCCCAACGTCTATCAACGACCTCGGTGTAAGTCCGGATGGCACCGGCAAGGTCACTGATGCTGTCATTGATAGCGGTGTAATGTGTCCTCTGTGCCCTAAGTCCCTGCCTGGTGTACCGTTCCATATGTGCCTGAGCCTGCATTACAGCCGGGAACATACTAGTCATCGTAAGACCTGTGAGGGCACGCCTGCCAGGGGCAATACGACCAGTGGTGCTCCCCCGAGAACCCCTGGACCTCTGCCTATGTGGTACAGTTCCAGGTCTACGGTTATGGCTGCTGTGAGGGGATGCAAGTGCCATGGGTACCACACTCTCCTGGTCAATGCCAACTGTATGCTGTGCCTCGCCTATGGCCATTGGTGGTGAGGGATGTATTGACAGTATGTGTGTGCGCATACATGGGGTTGAACGCTGTGTACTGTCAATTGGCAGACCAACGACAGACCCTGTCAAATCTTCCTGTGCCAAAATACATGTGTCATCATCACCACTATTCGTGGCAATGGCTTCAGGTTGCCTACTGCTTTCGCCAACCCCTAACTCAGTACCTGTGAGAGGAAGACAGGAAACACACTTTATGGTCTGCACATGCACACATGCACACATGAACACATGAACACACTAACACATGCACACATGCACACATGCACACATTAACACATGAACACATGCACACATGAACACATGCACACATGAACACATGAACACATACACACATGAACACATGCACACATGAACACATGCACAGATGCACACATGAACACTAATACACACCTCACTACAGCGCATACACACAAACATACCAGCAATCCAACACATACTCTATAGTGGGTGAAAGTGGGTGTCAGTATCACAAGGTAGACAGTCACCACACACATGTCAGCATGCAGAATATGTGTTGCACAAGACCATGCAGTGCAAGTGTAGATGCCCCTATTAAATGGCAGTATACATGGCTTTGATGCAACTGTGTAGTTGTTCAGTGATTGGCTACACCCTGGAACACAATGTCTACATGGACACAACATTGCTGTGCAGGTATTATCAGCTCTGCAATGCCCTGTGCACAATCACTCACAAGTATACATGCCATGGCTGCATGTGTTATCTGTGTGACACATAGATATCCATGTCTGACTGCAGTGTCTGTGTCCATAGCAGATAATAGTGGGCATGGGTGTAGCACATGCATGCTATGTACACACACAGGATGTGTGGTGCATGTTGAAGTGAAGGAATCCCAATGCTCGACATGGCCAGTGTACAGTGGTTATGGTGAGTGTGGGACATATTGCAGATATGTGGGTGCCAGACATGGCATGGCATGCTACATGACTGCAACATTAAACACCACACATACCCAATGTGTGTCAAGTGACCTATACACCCACTAGCATTCCAGGACATATATGTGACACTTTGTGTGGATGGTGACTGCTGTGCATATTGTGTATACTGGCATATGTAAGCACACAGACAACATGCTATGCATATTGTGTATAGGTGCATATGTTTGCACACACACAACACTGAGGTGCAAAACAATGACTGCTATGAGTAGTACTGTGGTCACTGTAACTGGATGGGGTGTAGTACCCTGTGCCATCATCAATATGCATCTTGTGGTCACTCACAGCTACTAATGTGTGCAAGACCACCGCCTAGCATGCTGTACCTGAACTGCAGTGCCGTAGCTATGTTCACAATTACACAGCCACCTTGTACATGGGTGTGTGAGGTGCCCAATAGGGAGCATTGCCTAACATGACTGTGTTATGTGTTGCAGAGTGTTGCACAGCCCCATGATAGGCCTCTACCCCTGAGATACATCATGTGTGTGTGCATGACATGTGGGATACTGAAGTGTGACCTTACAGCGGGTGTTTGGTAATGCCAAATGTAGCATGTTTTCGTGTACTGCGTATGATAAATGTGTTCTGTTGTGTACAGCTGTAGCAACTATGCATATCCAATGTGCAGTACAGTGTTGCCACAATTGTGTCTGCTGCACTGTGCATTGCATGTGATTGAGGCAGCTACTGACTTTACTGAGATGATTGATGTCTCACAGCAAACATGCACATCATGCATTATGCATAGGTGTGTTACGTGTACATGGCCTACGTCTCACCTGTGACATGCACATTTCATTACCAATATTAAAGTGTTAACACACTCACCAGCAAGTATTGTCTGCCCTGCTGTCACACCAGAGGGACCTAGAAGAATATGACACAGTTTGTCAGTGGCCACAACTGTGGCGTTGCTACTGTGAGTGTGCTAAACGACAGTGGAACAACAGTCAACAGTCACAGGTGTACGGATACTATTCCAAATATCAGTATTGCACATGTTAGGCAGCACAACTGCTAAACACACAGTACACATCTCACATATGCATACTCTAACAATACAGGTAACAGTAGTCTACAGCTAGGGCGTATTACCTGCATGCTCCATGTCATCCTGCTGGGTGGCTCCGGCCTCCATGATGACACATGTGTGACGCTGTTGCTGCTGTAGTCCAGGAGCCACCACGCTTAGGAGCAGCTCCTCCACTCTGGTGAGTGGGGATGTATGGCCGCCTCACCACCTATGGCAAGCTGTTGCCTATGGATATCAGACGCACGCTGCCGGACATGTCTAATTAAATCACTGCAGTGATGGCGTACCTGCTCATATGTCTGGTTATGCATGCCTATGTCATTTACCCGGCGAACCAGGTCTGCCACAGTGCAGTACGGTCATGCTGGTGCTGGCTGGCCCTGGAAACAAGCAGGTTATAGTGCTGCACAAGGCTGTTCAGAATTTCCTGCTCCACCGCAGCTGAATATGATGGATTACGTTGATGAGCCATAACCCTGGAAGACAATTAAACGATATGCGTGAGCATGTCATGTGGCACACTTAACATTATGAAGTACAGATATCACTTAACTGCCATATATAGCATCTATCTGTCTATCAGAGGACACACACATTCAATACCACATATCAGTGCTCAACCCACAACTGGCTGACAGTGCCTGCAACACTCCATATAACACACCAGTATACACCAGTAGTCGGCACACTGTTTGGGATACAATGCACAACCTTGCCCCGGGGGTATATATCAAGCTAATGCATGAAGAAATATGTCATCCAATGCAATGAATGTCATGTACATTTACAGTATTACCGGTAAACCACCCTAGTCTTTGATGCCATACCCCTACCTAACATATGTGCACGGTTGTTAATATAGCTGGCATACTGCTGTAACAGAGTATACAGGTTGCTAGGTACACACACATACCCTGTAACACACATGTCATTGCGGACATGGTACAGGCATCATTAAACACACATCAGACATACATACAACACACAGATGTATGCCGACACAGATGAGCATTACCTGTGTACCTTATAGTACTGTGTGCCCCTACTTACAGATACCTATGCCTGTGGTATGTAATCTGTGCAGACTACAGGAAACACACAAGACAGTGTTACCAGGGACTGTGAACATACACCATACTGTGCTGTTTAGGCCTACAGCTTCAGGTAGTACAACAGTTCATATGTGAGCTGGAGTCACCAGCAGTACCACTTACTGAGCATACATGTATTGCTTCAGCCTATATTGGGACACCACAGTCATACACAAGGAACTACATCACAACATATGCCATCCTACTATGTTTGCATCCCAATAACTGACACATCTTTCTCCGGCCTCACACCTAGGACACAAACTACCATGACAGACACAACCTCACACTAAGCTATCACACCTTTACAAACATTGCACACAGTCACTGTCACACTCATTCCACCTCACATAGCAGGTATTGCACTGAGTACATGTGTGTGGGCATTGTGTCATAGGTAGGTAATATGCTATTGGCCCTAGGGCCTAGAGCAGCCTAGCCATATGCGACCCTGGCCTTTGACACACATGTAATGTGATTTCACTTGCTCCTGTCAACCAGATACACAGAGGTGACTCCCAGGGCATATTACCTATTTCCAAAACAATCATCAGGGGTATGTATGACATCTGCTAATGAGGAGCCTTGTGTGTTCATGCTGGGTGGTTTAGTCCAGAGTATGACATATTTGTGGATAGGAACCTGTACCTTCAGCATGTGCTGTTTAGTGAGGTGACAAGTATTAGGGCCCTAGGTCATGTAGCCCGGAGGCATTGTGAGGTGTTGTCATGGTGGTTGGCCGACTGCTATGGGTGTGACATACCTCTGTATGTCTGGGAGTGGTAACCTCTGGGTGGGCGGTATGCAACGCACACTAGCTGTGGCTTGTGAGCCAGTCTGCATAGGGCATGTGTTTGAGGGCAGTATTACTCTTTGTTAGGTATGTCTGTGGCCTTTCCATACCACATGGGGCATTGTGATGAGTAGAGGGGAACACCGACCTATATTTCCCCTAGATAACACACCTTTTGTGATGACACGTACCACGTAGACAGATTACATTACTACTGTTGTCACTGTGATTATTGTACCCCTGTGTCCCATGTACCCTTCTGACACCATCAGTGTTAGGCAGGCTACCACCTATGTGGCAGTTACTGCATAAGGTGTTTTGGAATGGGGTATGGCACTGCATTATCAACACTGGTGTTCAGTCCATGCCTTGGAAAACAGGCATCTGTTGCAGTACATATGACCCCATGTCTCCCTCACTCTCTCATGTATATATATATATATATATATATATATATATATATATATATATATACATACATACATATATACATATCTATCCATATCTATCCGTATCTATCCATATCTATCCATATATATACATATCTATACATATCTATACATATCCATACATATCCATACATATCTATATATATATATCTATATATATATCTATATATATCTACATATATCCATATATATCTATATATATATATCTATATATATCCATATATATATATATATATATATATATATATATATATATATATATATCTATATTTATCCATATATATCCAAATATATCTAAATATATCCATATATATATATATATATATATATATATATATATATATATATATATATCTATACACACATATATATGTATATATACATGTATATATACACATACATGTAAACATCCATTGCTGTACATATAGCTGCACATATAGGCACATATACTGCCCACCTTTCATGGTGGGGATGTCAATTATGCAACAGTTGTGAGACATACGGTTATGTAATACTATTGCACAATGTTGTGCAGAATGCATTCTGCTGTTCTCAGGCCGTAAAGCTGTTGCAGGCTTCACTGCCTGTAGCTCAGTCCCACCGCATTTAACACCACATGACATATACCGGCACTGCTTGCTTTCTGCAATGCCACACACTACAACCTACATACATATGTGCACATAGCAGCCTTCAACAACATACTTATGTCCAGCCTTCACTAACAGTTGCAGTATGTCCCTTGCCCTATGCAAACGTGCATGTACATATAGATATGGACTGCTGCCACATATGGATGATTCGCAGTATGTAGAGTACCCTTCAGACACATCTTTTGGATGTCACCAAATACATATCTGTTACATACCTTACCTTTGTATTCCTCACCTCCGTCTGTTGTAGGTGTTTATTTATTTATTTATTTTTTGGTTTTGTTTCCTCTGTGTGTTGCTGTTTATTTTCAGCATCTGTATCCTTCTGCCTGTTTGTGTCTGTCTGTCTCTGTCTGTCTCTCTCGCTCGTGCTGTCTCTCTCTCCCCCAGTTGTTGCAATGATATTATTGCATGTGTGGACAGCAGATACAGGCTGCTTTTCAAGGTATCTGCACATGTGCATGTGATGGCCTCTGCACCAATTGGTTCCCACCATTTAGTAGTTGCATGCAGCCTGCTGTGTGGTAATTGCAGTTCTCACTGTGATTTCAGGACACTGCTATAAAATGATAGGTTAGGTAGGCATAGCCCTTTCAGTTTTGCAAGGTGGGGACCATGCTTGTTTGCTGTGGACACTGTTGTCTCAGTCAGAAGGTTGGTATATGTCTCATATCTGAAGCTGGGTTGTAGCCAGCAAAATGCATGTTGTACTAAAACCTGACTGTTGCTTTTTCCAGTACACTCTTCTCAGTGTGTAGGTTTACTCACACCTCCTAATGCTAACACTGGATACATGGGAGTATGTACTTTCTTTTCGAATTAGAGAATTAACTGGCATACAACAGTAGCTATTGCAATGTATTCCTATGGCTTTCCTATTTTCCCTTTACATTCACTCATTGTAATGCATGTTATATTTCTTTCAGCACCAAGTCATTATATATTTGCTGTGGTGTAGTGATACTTCATGCAGACTTGTGAGTCCAAGGTCCCGGGTTCGAGACTGACAAGGTTCTTTATTTTGCTGCTGAGCAGTACAAGGGCCTAAGGCACTTTTAAGCAGTTGTAAGCGGGTTTGCGTGGGTTTGCGTGATGCTTAGCGATGCTAAGCTAAGCTTAGCTTAACTTATTTTATTTTAGCAATACTAAGCCAAGCCTGGCTTAGCTTATCATATCTTAGCAATGCTAAGCTAAGCGCACACATGCGCACACTGGTGCAAACCCGCTTACTACTGTTTACAAGTGCTCACTCCCACTAATGCCTGCGCTCATTTCTTTGACAGAAAAGTAAATGGGGAGATAGGAATGTAGTGATAAAGGGTGCACAAATAGGGGAAGACAGTAGGGAAACCAGCTCGGGATGTACAGGATAGGTGTGGAGAGGGTCCATAGCTGCCCATTTCTTTACCAGCAACAGCTGTGCATATGCAATACATTAGGAGCGATATTTGAAACCTTCCACCCCTGAGAGAGGGGAGAGGACAACTAAGTGTGTTGTACTACCAATTATGAATATCAGGCACATGCACTGTTTGTGAACTGCTACACTGTCATTAGTACGTTACTCACTTCTGAACAGTTTGTGGTTTGTTTGTGTTGACATTAGCACAATCTGCTCAGGACAATTGGACATATTTCACTACTGTGTATGCCTACCTACACCCTTGGTTGTGCCTGACTACATAGGTATATAGTACCTTTGGGTAGGGGTGCAGAAGTGCAAAGTGCATTATTTATTATTGTGTGATGTTTATCTTACTGAACATTCAGAGTTGCTGTGTACATGTAAGTCTATAAAGGATAGTAGTCTGTCTGAGTAGCTCCCACCTGTGGACATATTAAGATGGTAGACAGAGGACAGCCTAGTATTCTTTGACTGTGCATCACAGCAGTCTTTTCAGCACCTGAACAATGGCATTGTCACAGGTGGTTGCTAGCAATACATGGCTACATCCTTTGATATTTCTGTGTTGTACTTCTACATAAGGGCATGCTTGTGGGATTCATTCTACAGTTATTTGCCGAGTGTGTAACAGCAGTCAAGCTGATATGCCTGTGTGTTTCTGACTCTTCCAGGCCTCAGATACTCTCATGTATATATTTGAACAGCCTCTGGGAAAGGTACATATAACTGGGATACACCTGTGATATATTTCAGACATTTTGCAGTTCAGATTTTGGGGGATTCAGAGCATATGTATTACTACACATTTTCTGATGTGCAAGCAGTGTCTACTCTCACTTATTGACATTTGTCATTAAGTGAGATTCCCCACATTTCTGCCTACTGTTAGTACATTTCACAGGGAGTCAGAGGGGCACAGCTAACATTTGTTTACAAATAAGGGTCATCACTGTAGAGCAGTCACTGTTGGGAGGTCTGGCCTGTGACCTATGCAAATATGCCAGTGTTTATCCTGCCCTGATACTGTGTGGGGTTTGTAAGGTGCTACTGTAACATTATTCCCTACTAGCATGGCTGATTCTCCTTTCACAGTCATGTCATGCAATTCCACAACACCTGCTGGTTAAAGCCCACAGAACAAGATTTGTGTTATGCCATTCCTATTTTCCCTTTACATTCACTCATGGTAATGCATGATATGTTGCTTTCAGCACTAAGTTATTATAGATCTGCTGTGGTGTAGTGGTACTTCATGCAGACTGGTGAGTCCAAGGTCCCAGGTTTGAGACTGACAAGGGTATTTTATTTTGCTGCTGAGCAGTACAAGGGCCTTGTCATACAGAGTGACTAAGGCACTTTTAAGCAGTTGTAAGCAGGTTTGCGTGGGTTTGCGCGATGCTTAGTAATGCTTAGTTAAGCTCACACAAGCTCACACTCGTGCACCCCTGCTAACTACTGCTTAAAAGTGCCTACTCCCGCTAACCCCCGCGCTAATTTCTTTTAAAGAAAAGAAAATGGGGAGATAGGAAAGTGGTGAAAAAGGGGGCACAAAGAGGGAAAGACAGTAGGGAAACCAGCTCGGGATGTGCAGGATGGGTGTAGGGAAGGTTCATATCTGCCCATTTCTTTACCAGCAACAGCTGTGCATATGTTTGAAATTTGGTGTGAAATTGAAATCTTCCACCCCTGAGAGAGGGGTGAGGACAACAAAATATGTTGTACTGCCAATTAGAATTATCAGTTTACATGTCCAGTGAACATGTGTGCGAATTGGGCAGCTATGTATTGGGTGTAATTTTTGTGTGGGAACAGATTGCCCTTTTTTTTATTTATTTTTTTCAGGTGAGAGTGGAATGTGAGGTAGAGGATGTAGGTATATTTGGGGAGGTAGGTTGGGGAGGTAAACAGACAAGACAAACAAAGACTCATACAGGGGCGGAGTTTGACACATGGGGTGGGTGAACACAATTGATGGGGAAGGATGTTTGGAAATCGCAAGCCCATCAGCCCACAGATGGTAACAGTGGAACTGAGATCCCCACCCATGGGCAGTCACTACTGCACCTTCACAGCCACGAGGGTGGCTGTGCTGAGAGCTGTGTAGGACGGGCAGGCTCACCCGAGAGATGCACTACTGTTGCCTTGAGCTGGCATAGGGGATCAGCGACTGAACGCTGGATCTCCCTACGCACCACAGCCCGGACCCTAGCAAGGATAACAGGTGGCCCTACTCCACCCAAACTTGCACGGGGGGACGAGCCCCATCCCCTGCAAGTGCTTCCACCCGAAGGTGGCACAGGACCAACGGAGGAGGGGAGCCCAGGCTGAGCACCAGAGCCACTGGTGCCAGGTGCACTCACCAACTGAGGAGGGACAGGTGGGTCCGCTGGGGACCGGCCTTCCCATACGTTCTGTGATTAGGTGTGTTTAATTACAACATAAACAACAGCATTCCAGATTAGTTGTAACAACATGCAGTAATATTCCCATTAACCCAACACACCAAGGTTCCAACAGTTGAACAGCAAGCATAACACATGCATATATTGAACGACAGTGGATATTCCAACAGCATGCAGGGATGTTTGGTAGCAACAGGCCACCATGAACGTGGTGTTTGAACAGGGTACATGCATCAACATCAATGCAAATATTTATAAAACAATAGGACATATGTCCCAACAAATATTTAAGGTTACACATACCCATTGAGGTGTGGAATTGCATGGTTTATGCACATATGGTAGGGTGTAGAAAAAACCTCGGTTAACATCTTATAATGACCTTTTAGTCTACACTACATTCCCAGTGACTGCAAGTGTATATCCCCTACCTGTATTATTACACTTGCCACCATACATTAGGTTGTATCATGGGTTTGGCTAGTTCAGTATATGCCTGACCTATATCTGACATACTAACTGTCCAGGATGCAGATGTTACTGCTACATATTTCTTGTTTGCATTTATATTTCTTTATCTACATATCTGGGATGTTTTCACATGACATTTTCACTTCGATTTGTACAGAACCCTGCATTTCTTAACACACACTCACATTTCTGGTGAATAATTACATGCTATATATGTGCCAGGTTTACTTATTCATGCCAGCCAGTAACTGACTATTGTGGACTGTATATATGTTTCACAGCTACTAGCACTTCCATCACCCACTTTATATGGGACTGCATAACTCTGGGTTGCCAGCACATTTTCAAACAGTACTGTTTGTATAATGCAAGGGTAGAACAACATTTCAGACTCTGTGACACAGACACACTCTGGGTTTTATACCTTTATTAATGACATTGCACACTTTTCCACAGGCTCACTCCTTTATTTCTTTTAATGGTGTTTATGGCAGACATGTTCAAGACATATTATACCTTTATTAATAGGTTAGAACAATCTTTTTTCAGGCTCACTCACTTATGTTATATGACAGTGCCTGCAGAGATATTATTCCAGACATATGTTACCTTTCTTAATGGGTTACTACACTCTTTTTCTGCCTCTCTGATGTTTTTATCTGGCAGTACATGCAGAGGACTTATGCAGGCAATTCTATGGCTGTTTTATTGGACTACAACACTTTCTTTCATGCTCTCTCCCATATTTTATATAACAATACATGCAGAATAATCACTAACCTTCCTGGTGGTGCAGCCTTAGCAGCCTATCAGCATAGGGTTGCTGATTCATAGCACGGTCACCTGCAGCTGTAAAGTAAATGAAGGGATATTGAGACATACCTATCTGTTATACATACTCCATTATCAATTCTAACATACTGCATTCCATGGCTACATACTCAGTTGTGGGGCATTCTGCATCCCATGGGCCTCCTGTATCCACTGGTTCAGGTGGTCCTGCTTTCGTCTCTTCAGGTCTGCATGGTGGTGACAGACCTGCTCACCAGTCCGAGGAATGCTTGTGGCACTGGTGAGGTCACGAGCTAACCGGTTCCAAGCCTCTGCCTTGTACTCTGTCCCTTGGAACTGGCCCTGCAGGAGTCTTGACTCGTGACAGTGGACAAGGAGCCAAACCATGTATTTGGACTCCTCGATGCCCCAACGTTGCGCTCTGAAGCATGAACCCACTCCTGCACCTGCCATTCTGACTGCAAATGTGAGCTACAATCAGTTATGGTGACTAATCCCACCTATGGGGCTTAAATATGCCGCATTTCCTGCACTTTTTTGTGATTGGCCATTTTGTAAAATTCTCGGCTGACTGCAGACCTGCTTAGTAATGGTTAAACTACCATTTAAAAGTATATGAATGTTAATAGTGGCTGCTTTCCCTATGTTGTCATGGCTTAGTGGTTTTGTACTTTGATTATGATGCACAGGGTCCTGGGTTCGAGCCTTGTCATTCTTTTATTTTAATACTGTCTAGACAGGCTAGGTGGTCTGACTGCATTTAAGCAACTTAGCTCTATGTTGCTCCATGGTGCCCTACGGTGGCCTGGTTGGGGCGACGCGCACGTCGGCGCAAACACATTGCGCTGGCTAAAGCGCTTTTAACCTTTGGGCAACTCTATTGCACTGGGTAAAGTGCTATTAAACTATGGGCAACTCTGTTTAGCTGGGTAAAGTGCTATTAAACTATGGGCAACTCTGTTTAGCTGGGTAAAGCGCTATTACACTATGGGCACCTCTGTTTAGCTGGGTAAAGCGCTATTAAACTATGGGCACCTGTGTTTAGCTGTGTAAAGCATTGCTTACAGCAGGCTATTATATATCTGGGTCCTTTAAAAATATTTAGTTTGTTCACTGATACATTGGCCATGTCACTGCTTTTAATAAAATTTTAGTCATATATGTCTGGTATTATTTCAAATACTAATTTAAAACATAAATAAGAAGGGGAGTGGTAGGACTCGAACCATGAATGCCTTCTCTTTGTGCATATGCTCTACCATTATGCTATTGCAATTTGGTGTGATTTGCATAAACATTCTTTCTTATGCTCTTCCATGTCAGAATTGCTAACTCTAGCTAAGCAATGGGCACAACCGCGCACACACGTGCAAATACGGGCAGCAGTATCGTGGATTTAAAAATATATATATAATTATTTCCTTTATATAAGTGTGATGGGGGATTACAGTGTCAGGGAGTGTGGTGTTGGGTGCAAGTACATTTGAGCGAACGCGCTCTTGTGTGTTGACATTATGATTTTTAAAACCTTGCAGGGGCGTGCACATTTAGACTGCTCGGCAGTCAGACATGCCCCCTGCTCTCCTACTCAGTCCGTGTAATAGTTACGGTTGAGTCAGCATGCCCTCATGAATATTCATGGCACGCTGACATCAAACCATTCAACTGCAACCTCCGAGTAAGACTTATTAAGTCTTACACGGAGGATTAGTGAATCTGGGGGTATCACTTTCAATGTAACTCTTATATTTTCTCCATCATTTGAAAACCTCTTAGCATGGCTAACCTTATGTTCATGCAACTATTTCTCTCTGATATTTCATTTTAATCTTTATCTGCAATGCACTTCATCAGAAATGGAAAACTGTATACACCTTACAGGATCACATATACATATGTATTGATTCTTCTGCTGTATGAATAATGTCAGTAAAATCAATGCAAAAGTCTGAAAGACTTATGCATCCAGCTGTTGCAATAATTCTGCAGATTGTGATCAGAACATTCTGTCATGTTCCTTTGTAGTGCAAAATCATGTCCAATACCCAAATCCTACAGGTGGTATGCAGTACCAGAAACCTGTTTTTCTCCATCACTATTGCAGTAAGGTGCATGATTGTCTACAGTATCCAGTGTGTGCTTTAGGGAACTCTCCAGATAGACATCATTGTTTTTCTCCAAAACTGCATCTCTTCACAGTTTGCAGTCATTTACTGTTAAGTTTGAACCATTTTTTTTGTCTGCATCATGCCTGAAAAGGGTAATTGGACCAGAGTGCTTAACTGGATAACAAATGAAAAACTTAATATAAATAATCTCTATGTATGTATAATGCTGTACCCTGCAGTCCTGTCATTGTTAGTCACAATGCACTGTAATTGCTACGTATTAATAAATAACCCACAAGAACAAAATATGTTGGTGCAAGGGGTTAAAGCTGGAAACTGCAGTTTATATGGTACAGGGTTTGATTCCCTTAGCCCTTATTTGCATCCTATGTGACCTCAAGGAAGTCAATTAACCAGACATTGCCTTGAAGCAACTGTGGCTTTCAGATTGGTTCCTTGATGAGTGTTATACTTCAGCTGATTACAGTATAGATTCTCTATACCAGCTTGATAACAACCAGTCCCTAGCTGTAACTTTAATGATGATGCAGAAAAGACTAACATTTTTGAGACATTAAAATAGTGACTTACAGGCATGTTTTTATAACGTTTTTCATAATGTGAAATGATAAAAAGCCAATTAACGTACACACAATGATGGATATCACTGACAAGTGATTAATAGAGTTATCCAGTACATATTATTTTCTGATATCTGTGTGTGTGTGTGTGTGTGTGTGTGTGTGTGTGTGTGTGTGTGTGTGTGTGTGTGTGTGTGTGTGTGTCTGTGTGTGGTGTATGTGTGTGTGTGTGTGTGTGTGTGTGTGTGTGTGTGTGTGTGTGTGTGTGTGCATTGTAAAAATGTTGTTTTTACTGAAAGAAAATCACCATTAACTATGTCAGAATAATTATTTGTACAGGTTTCCACTGTGTGCTCTAGATGAACTGGACGTACTCCAAACTGTCTATAGATGTGTGCGTGTGTGTGTGTGTGTGTGTGTGTGTGTGTGTGTGTGTGTGTGTGTGTTGTAACGATTTTGTTTTTACTGAAAGAAAATCACCATTAACTATGCCAGAATATTTATTTGTACAGATTTCCACTGTATGCTCTAGTCTAGATCTAGATGAACTGGAAGTACTCCAAACTGCCTATAGATTGTGTGTGTGTGTGTGTGTGTGTGTGTGTGTGTGTGTGTGTGTGTGTGTGTGTGTGTGTGTGTGTGTGTGTGCATATTTCCTTTTATTGGTTTGATGCCCTGTTCAAGATTAGTTTAACTGTCTTGTACCTAGTGAGTGCCAAAATAATCTCTGCTCTGCCTATGACCCTGAAATGCATTAAGCATGTTGACAGAAAATGAATGAATACAAAGATCTATGTGTATGCATGTAGTTATTTAATTCATTTACTGCACACAAAATGTAACATCATTAGTCAATCCATAGTGGAGGAACAAATGCATTTCTATAGTTGATAGTGTGTGTGGGGGGGTGTTTGTGTGTGTGTGTGTGTGTGTGTGTGTGTGTGTGTGTGTGTGTGTGTGTGTGTGTGTGTGTGTGTGTTCAGTGTGTGTGCAAGGGCGTTCTGTGAGACTATCACCGAAATCAGGTTCACATTTAAAAGGAAGATGATGAGGTTATCAAAAACTGTACAATGCAGCAAGCATGTCTGCACAGAGGGATAAAGTCTTAACTACAGTCTAGGTGACACAGGTTTCATTAGCGGATCAGGTGCCTGAGGTGTTGGCAGTGAGATAAGGGGATGCCCATCAGGGAGGGTACTTTGTCTAGATCGTGTGTGTCCAACCTGCAGCCCGCGGGCAGCATGCGGCCCTCAGAGCTCTTCCATGCGGCCCGCGACCCATTAAGTACCCCTTAAAGTAGAAATTAAACTTTTTTTCGTCGCCCTTAACGCTTATGCGCCACATTACTTGTTTCACTTTTTTTTATGCCAGCGTCTTTCCACTGGTATGCGCATGTGCCAAAGCGCCGTTTTTTTGCGTCGCGTGATATATTCATGATCGACAGGTGAAGGAAGAGCATTGTGATCGTGGCGAAGAAAGAACTGAGAGCGAGGGGGATTGTAATATTTATTTTATTTATATACACTGACTACACTACACATCTCCTGCAGTAACAGGTAAGTCGTTAGATTAGACTTACTGTTAACTAGTAACTGTAAGGCACAACACTGCTCTAATCTACAAGGATGCCTAGACCTGTTTCAAGGAAGGATCAAATGTTTCTGAAAATGTTATGTACCTACAAACTTGTGTTAATTTTATATGGAGTCAGGATAATGTGGAAGGATACCAATCAAGAAATGTGTATTTTACTAAATAACAGAAGCACAAGAACAATAAATAATCAAGATTTGCTTTGGTGTGTGTGTGTGTGTGTGTGTGTGTGTGTGTGTGTGTGTGTGTGTGTGTGTGTGTGTGTGTGTGTGTGTGTGTATGAGGGAAGTTCAGAGTCCTCTTACGAGCTTTAAAATAAACCAAGCACCTACCACCCTGCTTATAAATGTCTACTTTGCAACAATGAAGCATGAATGGTAAAGCTCAATAAAAGTACATACATTTTGAATGCTATTCTACTGTGTGCTTTTTTTCTTTTAAAGTCCTTCAGAATACTGCTGTGTTCCTGAGTGAACCACTCAAGTACATTGCTGTTTCCTGTAGATAGGGTTGGATACTCACATTTACAGTTATCACAATTACTTCTGAGAAAAATATATTTACAACACATGCCAAATACGGAGAAACTGCCAACAATGTTTGTGCAGCATTAAAAGTAAATATAATGGCATGCAGTGCTAGAAAGATAGAAAAAAAGCAAGTACTGGCTGCAGGTACTGTGTTTGGCACAATTATTTAATCTGCAATACAACCTCACCGTCTTCAGCTTGTGTTTTAAGGACTGCAATATGTAAGAATTACTGGTATGAATTGTGTGTGTGTGTGTGTGTGTGTGTGTGTGTGTGTATTGCAGTGCTAAATGTTACAAAGCTGTTGCATATAGCAGAGTATCACCAGCATCATTTGATTTTTCCAGGCGTTCCTTTATTAATGTTGCAAATGTATTTATTATAATTATAGCAATAAGCAGACTTCTACGGTGGTGATGTTACAAACTCTGTTCATAAACACTGTGTTGTCAGTGAAATCATGACTATTAGTCTGCTATGTGACTGGATGAGTGAATGGTCACTATTCTAACTACACACCCTTTATGTCTCTGAGCAAGTTTCGAAGAAACTAATGAGATATGTTGTTGTATGTGAACTCATATTATTATAACATTAGTTAAATATAAAGCTGCTATGTGACTGACAATAGAAAGTGTATGGGACTGCCTAGTTAAGTAACTTAGAGTTTGTGTGTGCAGACAGCACAATTATTTAATCTGCAATACAACCTCAGCGTCTTCAGCTTGTGTTTTAATCACTGCAATATGTAAGAATTACTGGTATGAAGTGTGTGTGTGTGTGTGTGTGTGTGTGTATTGCAGTGCTAAATGTTACAAAGCTGTTGCATATAGCAGAGTATCACCAGCATCATTTGATTTTTCCAGACGTTCCTTTATTAATGTTGCAAATGTATTTATTATAATTATAGCAATAAGCAGACTTCTACGGTGGTGATGTTACAAACTCTGTTCATACACACTGTGTTGTCAGTGAAATCATATGACTATTAGTCTGCTATGTGACTGGATGAGTGAATGGTCACTATTCTAACTACACACCCTTTATGTCTCTGAGCAAGTTTCGAAGAAACTAATGAGATATGTTGTTGTATGTGAACTCATATTATTATAACATTAGTTAAATATAAAGCTGCTATGTGACTGACAATAGAAAGTGTATGGGACTGCCTAGTTAAGTAACTTAGAGTTTGTGTCCTATCACATAGTTTGGGGTCTTTTGCTCTTCATTGAGAGACCTTTTTTTTTTTTTTTTTTTTTTTTTGCTCTTCTGTTTACGTAAGAGACCCGTTTGCAATGATAAATTTTACATGCGGCCCCAAGACCATTTCTGTTGACTCAATGCGGCCCTTGCAACTGAAAAGGTTGGACACCCCTGGTCTAGATATTACCTGTGGAGAGGTCTGATCCATAAGGGGGAGTAGCCCTCAAATGTTACAAACAAGTGCAGGAGAGGTGGGAACCAAATAGTAGGTCATAAATAAAGAATAGAGATAACCCAAGGGTTGTAGGAGAGAATGGTAGCCCTGTATTTGACAGGGGTACATGGATAAGCCAGAAGAAAAAGGTGAATGGGAAAACAAACTGCACAATGCAAGTAACTCAAGGCATTAGCTTACCTGATTGGATACAGTACTTGAAATGGTTACAAATAACCTTATGCAGTTAGGGTTGCATGAGTGAACAAGTCTGAATGCACCTACATTACATCTTATTATGCTTAAATACCATGATAGAATGCTTGCACAAGTAATGAAAAGAAGGGAGGATAGGTGCCTCTCTAAAAGCAAGTTGTGTGACTTCAGATTAATACAGCAGTGATAGATTAGATGATGAGGGCAGGGAACTTGTACATCTACATAAAAAAATAAATATCATTAATATAATGTCAGTCAGTGTGTCTAACTCAGAATTATGCTGATTCAGAGCTGCTTACTGACTCAAGGAGGAGTGTGCTGATGAAGCAATGAAAGGGCTGCATTTTTAACTTTTTTCTGTGTTTATTTTGTTGACTCCAACCATGACATTGAAGCATCTGTATATCAAAGGAGGTTAATTCAATATGTTTGCTTGCTGAAGAAATATCACATCTATATAGATCTTATAATATGGAATGAATACCATGGGTTGGAACAACAGGAACATATAATCTTTAACAACGATAATCACCATATCAAGTCTTCTAACCTACATCATCACATCCTATACTTGAAAAAATAAAATGTTAAAGTGGATGAAAGTGTAAAATAAACATTTTCTTTTTTTCATGTGGAAGCTTTGATGATAAAGGTTCATGGACTTGATACAGTGACTTGTTATTTGTGTTTTGTTCTGCTCCTCTCATTGTGCTTTGTGTGTTTTTTTGTTTGCTTGATTTGTTTGTTTCTAATGATTGGTAACATAGAATCATTGTCGTACTGCTATTACAGACACATTAGTTAATGCACTTTATGTGCATGAGTAAAAATGATAACAAAGAGAGTCATAGTACATTTATAAAGATTCTACTTTGTCAACTATGTCAGATAAAATAATATATAATTATTTCAGACAAGCTGAAGCCAGACATCTTTGATGCCTAAATGCTTCATATAAATCTATGCAGCATACAATGGCTCCACAGCGCAGAAGGTTTATGGTCTGTTTCCAACACAAAAAGGGTTAAAGCCCTGACTGTGAAAGTGTTTTCCATGCCATTGGTGGCCAAAGCCTTGATTTTGAGCTGTAGTTTCGTTACACATAGAGATAAGGCCCCAGTTGTGAACATTGCTGCTCTGGCACACAGTGATAAAGCTCAGATTGAGAGGCTGATGATGCTGATTAATTACTAACCAAGGTGCCTGGAAGTCATCTAATGAGAGTTCGAGAGAAAGAGCGACACAGGCTTGTGACTTAAAATGGCCGACA
>NC_056737.1:1444042664-1444177664 GCF_019279795.1 Protopterus annectens
CTGAAAGCATTTGTACATACACACACACACACACACACACACACACACACACACACACACACACACACAAACACACAAATCTCACACACATACAAACACAAAAACATACACTCATACAAAGATTCACATCCATCCTCATGCCTCACACCTTCATTTTCCCATCGGAGAAAGATTAAAACACATGAAGCAATAACTGAAGAGGTGCTATATCCATCATGCTTACTTAATTTTATGTTATCACATCTAAAATTGTCATAACACAAAACAAGAAGACACCCTTCCCATAGTTTTTTCTTCAGTGTTACAGCAATTTCTAGCTCTTGTATGAGTGGCACCTGCCTCCTTTAGTGACCCTGCAGACAATCACCTCTATCCACAGAGTTCATGGTGATAGGGAGAAACAGAAGTAGGTTGCCAGTGTCTTTTTTCCATATCGCACATGCATGTACTCACACCTATGGGCAAGTTAGAGTCCCCAGTCCACATTAGTGCATGTCTTTGGAATGTGATGTAAAACCAGAATAACAGGAAGAAGCCTCTACGAACACAGGGCCAACATGAAGACTCCACAAAGAAGGCATCCTATCCAATAACTGAAGTGGATAATCTCTTGCTGTGAGGCAGCATCCCCCCCCCCCCATTGTGCGACTGTGCCTATCTGTTACATCACTCATTATCTTACAAAGACTAGTTCAACAGATGCCAGCCCATTAATTAAATCCATACAACAACATCTATGCATCTCACAAAGTGATGAGTTAAACAAAAGGTATTTATTTACTTATTAGCACAGATTTCAAGTCATACTCAGGGTACTTACCCTGCTAAGGTGTCAATAGCACAATTCCAGAACAGATGACTATTCCTAATCTGTTGCATATCTGTCAGCTCACACTTAATAAACAATCCTATGTCATGACCTCTGCATTTCAGTAATGCTGACTTCTAAGTGATATAAACTGGGTTACTGCTAGGCGGAAACGAATCTCAGGGGTGGAGTACACACTTTGTAGACCAATATCTATGGAGCTGTTCATCTGATATATATATATATATATATATATATACTTATTATTTTAAAACAAACAGCAAAATTAAATTAATTTGAGCTTGAGATGAAAAGAAAAATCAGCCTTTATGTACAGTGCACCATCAGAACTGAACGCCACATTCACACTTGTCTGTCATTCTAAATCAGTTTATGCTGTGATGCATTTGAAGACAGCATTTAATCAGGCAATGCAATACTTAAAGTACCATACTAATTACAGAGCTAAATTTCCATCTTTGTTAAGTGATGACCTTTAATGAATCCTTGACATAATTAACAACTTCACTGGCAGTCTCATGCTATTGGTGTTGTGATAAAGCCTGCATATTCAGTCCTGGCAATTGTTTTTGCCCTGTAACTGTGTCCCTTCTAATGTTTTTGTTCTGTTCCTAGCTTTGAGTATTAAATGACAATTCATTAATCTTAGGTGTTTATTTTTCTTATTATATATCATTTACCATAATATCAAGAACAATATAAAAAAACAAAAAAATGTCTATAGCTTTGCAGCCATTCATGACATGTCCAATTCAGTCTCTTTGACCATCCAGTTAATACAAAAAAATATACAACTATGCAACAGTTTCTCAAATTATATAAACTGTCTAGTCATGGTTTTGTTTAGTCTTATTCTATACAATGTTTCAACTTTGATGAGGTATGTTAGAGAGTATCAAAGATGGCACATGACAGTTTAGTTTTGTATCTTTTCCCAATCTTTAGCTTTTGAGTTATTTCTGTCTCCAAGTTAATGCATAGTGCAATACAGTATGGAAAAGATGAATTAAATAATAGAAGATGTGATGACTTGTGTAGGTAGAATGACCCTTTCTCCAATTACTGAGTCATGATGCTACTTTAAATCAACATGTATTTGTATACTGCTGTTTTTCTTTATAATTGACACCATTAACACACATCATTCAATCAATTCTATTACACTTTCAGTTGTAGCAAGTTCTTGCATTCTTTTAGTTTAGACAGCTTAGGAAATTACTCTTCTGGGTGTGATCCAGGTATACTGAATGGTATTTGGCTTTAATTTTCTTTTTAACATCTCACAGTTAAGCAGACCTATTTCATCAAACACATTTATACTGAATTAATTCTTTCTGTCTGTCTGCACAATTTTCATTCCATAGCTCTTTTGATTAGATTGTTTATGCATGGACCATCTAGCACATAAACATAGAATACAAACTCGTGCCCATTTCATTCAGACAAGGCTAGAATTCTACCAGTGCACATAAGTTTGCCTACAGGGGTACATATATCTGTCTCTGCTTCATGCTGTGCAGACATTTTGACATATTTCTATAGGCAGCACTTGATCTCACAGTAACACTGGCTCCTATATCAATCTTAAAATTAACTTGAGATCCATGAATACGGAGTTTTAGCTACCAGTCTTATTCAGTGTAATAGTTATGGAACCCAGGAAATTATTTCTTAAATTTATTTTCAGTTTTAGTCAAGGAAGCCACATCTTTAGTCAGCTTTCTCTTACAATTGATGGAAAGATGTCCCAGCTTTTTGCATCTCTTGCATGTTCTTCTTTTTGCTGTTCACTGTTCTAATTCAGTGTTAAAACAGTTGCATCTTGTTTGTTTTTCAGGGTAATACTCACTCAGCTTCTCATGCATACACTTACTTTGAATAGTATTATGATTCTTTTTAAACTTGCAATGGACCTCACTCACATTTGCCATATTCAAGCCTAATTTTTTTTCTTTACTAATGCAGCCTGCCTGGTGATTTATATTGTGTTTCCTAAAGTAAAGTTTACTTCAGCTTGGAACATCGGAGAAGCATCAGCATAAGTCAGCCAAATCACAATTCCATCTCTGACTTGTTCATCTCTCATTTCATTAAACCCACGATTTTTAATCAGTTCATTCAAACATCTTACAAAAGCTTCAATACATTCACCTTTAGCTTGCACTCCTCTATGAAAGCATGACCATGCATGTATAATATTTATTTTTTGGAACAAAATATTAATTGAGCTTACTGATTACTGATTCATATATAATGCTCCCGCCCTCTGTGAATGAAAAGAAACTGTGATATTGCCTCCGAGGCTCCGCCTCCTTGCTTATTGTAGATCAGAGTGTATGTGCTATATCTTTAAGAAGCATATCAAGGACCGAACATGCACATATAAATACTGGACACGTGCTATTTCTAGTGCCATTTTGAGAGTGCAGCCAGAGAATGAGCATGTATGATTGCAGTAGTTAGTTTGTAAAATAAATGACTGATTTTTTTGGCAAAGTGCTGTGGTTTGGCATAACTACAACTTTGTATGGTATCAAGGGCATAACAAGTTATTTGAAGTATCTCAAAGTGTGTAAAAGTACTTAAAGTGTGTGCTTATTATTGTGCATGTATTCCGAAGAGTTTATATGTGTACAAAGTGTAACTTTTTTGTGAAATACAGTTAAAGTATAGCCACTTTGAAAAGTTTCTTGTGCTTGATGTGTCTATTCACAAAGTGCCACCATTACATAGGTTCATAGGTTCATAGGTTTGTACTAAGCTATCAGCTCTAGGGCCTATACAAGCCTAGCCATAACAATTCCCTGGCTATTTCTTCCCACACTATTTACTTCCCTGGACTCCTGTCTAGCAGGGCGACTGACATGATCCCCGGGGTGAATTTCCTTTCTCCCATCCAATCGTCAAGGTTCCTTTTGAAGAAGACCAAAGAGGTACTCTGCTTGACATGTATGGGCAATCTATTCCAGAGTCTGGGGAGTCTCTGGGTCAGGAACCTATCCCTCCAGCATGTTTTGTTTATTGTGATGACAAGGTTTAGATCCCTGGAGTGTGTGGCTCTGAGGGATTGGGATTTCTTTAAGTGTAGCATGTCCAACAGCTCTGGGTTTGACATGGCCTTGTATGTTAGGCAAAGATCGCTTCTGAGTAGACGATATGCGACAGAGTATAGCTGGAGTTTATTAAGGCGGTCAGCGTAGGACATCTGCTTTAGGCCTGTGATTCTTTTAGTGAGGTATTTCTGTGGCCTTTCCAGTTGTTGCAGATGCCTTGAGAGGTACATACCAAACGGGGCATTGTATTCTATAATGGGTCTAATGAGGGATGAGTACAGTGGGGCAATGATCTCCTTTTTTCTGGATAAAAAGCCCTTAGTGATGAGGTGTGCCACATAGAAGGATTTCCTGACTGTTGTAGTGATGTGGTTATCGAAGGTGAGACCACTGTCCACCTGTGTCCCTAAGTCTCTTATCAAACTTTCGGTGTTTAGTGTACTGCCACCTATATGGTAATTCATGGATACATGTTTTTTCCCAAAGGGGATAACTATACATTTCTTGGCATTGAGCTTGAGCCCATGGCTCTGGCACCAAGCATCTGTTTCTGTAAGGCCCTTTTGTAGAGTATCCACATCATTTGGGGATTCAATAATGGCTCCCAGTTTGCAGTCATCTGCAAACTTTGTTATCCAGAGTCCTTTAGTGTTGGCCTGTACTTCAGAGAAGTAGATGCCAAACAAGAGTGGTCCCAGGACTGAACCCTGAAGTACTCCACTTGTCACTTGTCTGGAGCTGAATTTGCAGTCAGCTACTTTTACAGTGTGGGTTCTGTCAGTAAGCCAGTTAGCAACCCATTGGGTGATGTAGGAATTAATGCCCAGCTTAGTAAGTTTATCTATGATTCCAGAGTGGGGGATGGTGTCAAAGGCCTTGGCAAGGTCTAGATAGGCTGTGTGGACCACCTTACCCTTGTCCATGGCTCTGGAGACTGATTCGAAGAAGTCAATCAAGTTCAGGAGACAAGATCAGCCCTTCACGAACCCAAACTGGGTGGGGTCCAGTGTTTGAACATTGCCAATGTCTTTGTTTATAAGTTCCATGATAATATGCTCCATGGCCTTGCAGATAAGGCTTGTCAGACTGATGGGACGGTAGTTTCCAGGATCCAAGGTGGATCCCCCCTTGTGGAGTGGGATAACTGTAGCTGTGCGCCACTCAGTGGGCATGAAACCTGAGGTGAGGCTATGATTAAACATGACACTTAGGTGAGGTACCAGTTCATATTGTAGTTCATGTAGTACACAGCCCGGGATGTCATCTGGTCCCATGGATGCTGTATTCTTAGCTTTGGACAGTGTGTTTTTTACCTGTGTGGCCATTATTACCGGAATTTGGCAATCTTCCGGTATTGAGATGGGCCATTTAGGGGGTGAGAGGGGGGTGAAGTTGGCACTGACTCGATCTGCCAGGATATTGGCAATATCCTTGGGATCAGTATATTTAATGCCATTCTGTTTTAGCTCAGAGCAGATCTGAGCATTGCCATTTAGATTCTTGACATAGTTATAGAATGCCTTGTTGTTGTCTTTGGAATCTTTGGTAATTTTATTTTCGTAATTAGCATTGGAGTATTTTATGAGGGATCTCAGTTTCTTACTGAGGCTGGTAAGGAAGTTTTTTGCATCCTGGGATTTTCCTCTTTTCTGCAACAGTTTCTTCCTTTTGTTGTAAAGTTTGTTTATGGCAGGGGACCACCAGATTGGCTTCTTTTTTTTTTTGGATGAGAGCATCTTGGTTCTATTTGAGATGGCACGTTTTATGCATGAATGGATGTGCTCGTACAGTGCCTTAGTGTAGGATTCAGCAGTTGAACTTTCAGTTCCTGTCTGCATGGGTGTCATGAAGTTCCCGTCCAGGGAAGTAAATAGTGTGGGAAGAAATAGCCAGGGAATTGTTATGGCTAGGCTTGTCACTTCTGACTTGAGTAGCATGAAGTTGGCTTTGGAGAAGTTTTTTCTGGAGGTTTCCTTACTGGGGGGTGGGGGTGGGATGTGGATGTTAAGGGTGATTAGCTTATGGTCAGACGTGACTAATGACGGGGTGACCATAGGTGTGGAGCATCGATTTCCCATGTTGGTAATGACCAGGTCTAGGATATTGGAGCCCCTGGTGGGATTATGGATTAGTTGATCCAGGGCATTGGAATTTATGAATTCCAAGAACCATTGGGCAAATGTGTTGGTACATGAGTAGCTTTCCCAGTTAATGGCAGGGTAGTTAAAATCACCCAGTATTAGGGTGTTTGGTTCTATCTTAATATTTTCCAGTATGTTTAGAAAGGTGTAGAGAGAATCTTGGGGTATGGTGGGGGATCTGTAGCAAGCTACAATTTGGATTGCAGTCTTACCTAGTGTTAATTGCACCTGGAGAATTTCAGACGCATTGTATTGGGCAACTAGCCTGGTGGTGTGAATATCCTTGGTGAATATTGACACTCCTCCACCTTTAGTGTTTCGGTCCTGCTTTGGTGGCCGAAAAGTGTGGTAAGAGTTGTAGCCAGGTATTTCAGGGCTGCTCTCTGGAGCCTTGAACCAGGACTCAGTTACTGCACAGATATCGATGTTCTCCATTTTTAGGAGTGCCTCGAGAGAGTGCATTTTGAGGTTTAGACTTCTAGCATTGAGTAGCATTACCTTCAGATTTTGCATGCTTGTACCTGTTACGGTGGTGGTTTTGTTCTTTGAACTTTGCCTAAAAAAGACACTATAGGGGTGGCAAGAGCCTTAGCCAGTAACCTGAATCCCAGAGGCGACAGGTGCAGACCATCTCTGGCAAAGCATCGTGGTCTGTCAATCATGTCGTCCCAGGCAGACAGATACTGGATCCCCTTTGAATGACACCAGAAGCTTAGCCAATTGTTGAAGTCAATCATTTTGTCCTTATATTGTGGTATCATTCTGGGCGAAGGCAGGATGCTACTCAGGGCTAGGGTCATACCTGCCTGGGTCCCATGATCCGAGAGCTCTTCCATCTCTCTTTTCATGTAGTCCAGGGAGGTATGTCTCAAGTCATTCACTCCAACATGGACAATGACAGAGTCATATTTGTACTTGTTGTGGAGTGACTTGAGTGCATGCATGCATGCAGAGTGTTTCTTGCACTGTAAAGAATTGCCTAGCAAGGTAGCACCATTTTGGAGGAATTTCAGTGTGCTGTGTACAGTTTATTCACAAAGTGCAACTACTTCAAAATGTTATTGACTCTGAGCTTCGCTTGCCCAGTTCATTTGCATTGTGCAGTTATTTCAAACGTTTCTTACACTGATAAGAGGTGATTTCTTGCAGTACAGTAATTTCAAGACTATTACAGTGCCTGAGAGACTTATTTCACAAAGTTCAGTATACAGAGGCTTGCTATGCTATTGGGAAAAGTTACAAATACTGGCATACATTTCTGGCATATGTGTATATGTTTGTGCTTATTTTTAAAATCCTTCACTGGTATGTGTTAATATGACAAATGGATTTCAAAAGCCCTTACCACTTGTAATTGATCAGAATATTGCAGAGAATTGGTGAATATTTGAGCAAGAGTACAATATTTGTTATACAAGCAGCTTATTCAGATAAAGATGCATGCATCAGGGCATTAATTTTCTAAACCTAGCTGGGTCAGAGGCCATTGAAAGAGAGTGTTCATTTGTGTATGCACCAGCAGTATATGAGGGAGAAGGAGAAACTCATTATATTGTTGTACAGGCTGAATCAAGGGAAGACCCTGAGTGTTTAAAGTGCAAGTTCAGAGAAATGTGTAATCCTCAGACAAATGTTACATTAGAGAGACATTTGTTTTACACAATGGATCAGAAACCAGGGGAAACTTTTAGCTTACATTACTGAATTAAGAAACAAAGCTAAAATGCATCAGTTTGGTGACTTAAAAGATGAGTTAATAAAGGGCAGGCTCTTGTGTGGTATTAATAGTGCTGCTGTGAGAAGGATTTTGTTCGCAACAGTGATTTATCATTGACTAAAGCCATTGAGATTTGTCAAATCCATGATGTGACAGAAAAAAACACACAAATATTCTTGCAAGTAATAAGAGCATGGTTTCAGCAGGCTCCAGAGGAAATGTAGATAGCATGCAACACATGGCAAACAGAAGTTGGCCTAAGCACATGGCAGCCACAACCCCTGCTTGTTCATCAGGGAAACCATGCAGTTTTCCAGCCAGTTCTAAGACTAGTTCAGATAAGGAGCAAGCTCAGTGCAGTACAAGCAAGAATTGACAAAATCCAAGTCAAGCTTTATTGTTAACTGTCATAATTGTGGTGACAATCATGTGGGGAGAAATGCTTAGCATTTGGTCAGCAATGTCACAAGTGTAAAAATAGAACCATTTTCAAAAGATTTGCAAATCAAGTAAACCCCACACAGTTGTAAAGAAGGGTCACTCAAAAAAGCAAGCTGAGCAAGCAGAGTTGCAGCAGACCATTTTCAATGTAGATGGTGTATCAGTAATTGGTGAGAGAATTGATAGAGTGAATTTACTGGCAAAGAGCGAAGTGTTTTGTACAGTCAGTATCAATGGTAAATCCACAGAGCTTAAAGTAGACAGTGGTTCAAAGTGTAATGCTATATCAGCAGACACATTTCCTAAAGTGAGAACTAATGAGCACTTCAGTGTGGCCAGTAGTGCAAAACTTGTTGCTTATGGAGGTGAAGAAATTCAAACCAAAGGCTCAGTGATGCTTTCATTTTATTTGGCTAAGAATTGTTACAGCTTGTTATTCTATGTAGTCCGAAGACCAGTACAGTCTTTCCTGGATCTCAAAGACAGTTTGAGAATGAATCTGCTTTCTTTTTTCTAAAGAAGTTCATCACATAAGTGCATATCCTAGTTCCAATTTTTCTGAACACATTTTCTCAGAGTATGCTGATGTTTTCAATAACAAGTTGGGCAGACTTCCAGTTGTGTACTCCATGAAGTTAGACCAAGAGGTCACTCCAGTATTCAGACCAGCAAGAAGAGTTACATTAGCTATGCAGGATAATGTCAAAGCTCAGATGGATAAAATGGTACAGCAAGGTGTAATTTGCCCAGTTACAAACCAACTGAATGGATGTTGTCCATGGTAGCAGCTCACAAAAAAGGCTCAGATGAAATCAGAATATGTATTGACCCAAGAGATCTGAACAAAGCATTGAAGAGACCGCATCATCCAATACACACAGTGAAAGAGGTCACAGCTCTAATACCAAATGCCACTGTTTTTTCCGTCTTGGATTCAAAAAGTTCATTTTTGACAAGTGATGCCTGATTGCAAACCCTCATTACTAACCACTTTTGGTACTCCATTTGGCAGATACAGATTCCTAAGGATGCCATTTGGAATAAATTCCAGCATGCAATGGAACAAATTTTTTTGGGTTTTCCTTGTGCCATAATAGTAGATGATTTATTGGTTAGAGGCAATGGTGAAGCAGAGCATGACAGAAACTTAAAGAGAGTTCAAGACAGAGCATGTGAAGTAAACTTGAAGCTCAATCCTCTGAAGTGTAAATTCAGACTACCAGAAGTCATATATGTAGGTCATTTATTTACCAGTACTAGATTGAGACCAAACCTGACCAAGTAAGCAGCTATTCTTGAGAAGTCAGCACCAGATAATATTCAAGCTCTACAGCATTTCCTAAGGCATGGTCAACTATTTAGCCAAGTTCATACCAGACTTCTGTAAGATGGCAGCACCTTTAAGAGAGCTGACTTGCAAAAATGTTGCATTATCATGGTTAGAACAGTACCAGAAAGTATTTGAAGACCTTAAATTGCCACCTTACCTACATTAAGATACTATGATGTAAATAAGCCAGTCACTCTTTCCTGTGATGCTTCAAATTTTGGTCTTGGCGCAGTTATTCTTCAAAAGGGCTAACCAGTAGCCTATGCATCTAGAACACTTAACCAAACTGAAATGCAATATGCTCAAACTGAGAAAGAACTTTTGGAAATAGTATTTGCATATTCAAAGTTTCATGATTATATCTATGGTCGAGCTATTCAGATTAAAACTGACCACCAACCTCTAGTTACTATTCTGAAGAAGCCTATACATTAAGCTCCAGTGAGATTACAAAGAATGATGCTGACATTGCAAAAGTACAACTTCAAAATGGTCTATTCAAATGGCAACTACTTTATCTGGTTGATACCTTATCCAGATCACCCAGAAATATGACAGAACAGTTTGACAAAGAGAATTTTGACTTTGATGTGATGGCAGTGCGTAATTTCTCTATCACTAGACTTGAGCTGAGAGATCACACAAAGACTGAACCAATTTTACAAAAGCTCAACCACTACATTAATGTTGGATGGTTGTCAAAGCTAATTAGTATAGGACCTGAAGTGCAAACCTATTTTCCTTACAGAGATGAAGTGCTGATGGAAGATGGCCTTATTTTCTATGGTCCTAAAATTGTTGTTCCTGCTTCCTTACAACATAAATATATCCAGATTTTGCATTGTGGTCGCCCAGGTTCTGCATCCACTAAGAGAGGCATGAGAGAACTAATATTTTGGCTTTCATTACTGAAAGAAATTGATAAAGTACTTTCTTCTTATTCAGTATGCAATAGTACTGCAAAGTGAACCACTTCAGCTAAGTTAAGTTCCTAAACTACCTTGGTCAACAGTAGCCAATGATATCTTTGAGAGGGACAATCAACCTTACTTAGTATTGGGAGACTCTTATTTGAATTAGTTTGAGATTGATTTGCTACCTACTCTAACATCCACTACTGTTATCACTAAGCTGAAACATCATTTCTCTATCCATGGTAGTCCACACAAAGTTATTTCTGACAATGGTAATCAATTTACTAGTCAGTTATTTCAGAAATTTGCAAAAGAATGAAACTTTGTACATGTTACTAGCAGTCCTGACTATCCACAGTCAAATGGACTAGCTGGACTTGCAGTGCAGAGCGCAAAACAATTACTTGAAAGGTCAAAGTGTGACAATACCAATGTCGTTTTGAATTTACTTAATCTCAGAAACATACCCCATTATGATATACTTGGCTCACCTGCTCAAAGACTTCTATCCAAGCAAACCAGAAAGATGCTACCTATTCGTTCCAGTTTATTGAGGCCTAAAGCTAAGAACAACAGAAACATCAAGGCTCAATTATTCAAGAAGCATTCCATCCAGAAGTCCAGTTATGATAAATCATGCAGAATTCTTTGTCCATTGAGGGAAGGAGAGACAGTGACGATACAAATGTCAAAAGGTTTCGAACAGATTTGTCAAGTAACAGGTATATTTATCGAGCCAAGATCCTACCTTGTAGAATCTGATGGTGTGGAGTACAGGAGAAATCACAGGCATCTTCTTCCTGTACCAGAATCATCATCGCAGCATTGTTCTTGTGATACAGACTCTAGATCTTAGAGTGAACCAGACATTCTTCCCATCCTAGAATGTTTTTCAACCTCTGCTTCCATTCTTGAGGATATTCCAATCACTTCTAAGGTTGAATATTCTGTAGAGACAGCTCCAGTTGTTAAACCTAATTCCCAGTTTTATGCCACATGATATGGTCGAATTTCCAGGCCCAGTGTGAAATACACAGCAACATGGACATAACTGTATATATGTACCTAGTCTTGTATGATTGCATGACAAAGAATTACTTGTATTATCTGCATGCCAAATAGATTCATAACATTGCATGATCTATTTCTCAAAGAGGGAGGATGTAGAGCAGAGTGTATGTGCTGTATCTTTAAGAAGCATATCAAGGACTGAACGTGCATATATAAATACTGGGCACATGCTATTCCCGGTGCCATTTTGAGAGTGTAGCCAGAGACTGAGCATGTATGATTGCAGTAGTCAGTTTGTATATAGATTACTTAAGTTAAAGTCAGTAAACGTCTATCATGATGTGCTTGCATGAAATAAAGCTGCTTGAACAGAACCCACAAATACTCTTCTATTGTGTCCAAAGTAGGAAACACTTATGGAGTGCAATAAAGTGTTTTCCAGATTTTTTTCTGTCTGTTTGTCCAACCTGATTGCTACTGTAAAGTATGTGAACCTCTGCTTCCAAACTGTACAGAAAAATAACTTTGCAAAGTCAAATGGCTCTGGTGGGTTGAACGTTGTCATATTTTTCTGGAATTCAGTTTGTAGGCCTGAATAGCTTAAAATTTGTAAAATGACTACATTTTGAAGTAGGACTACTTGACATATTACTTTGAACTTGTGGGTATTACTTGAGTTGTTTGCATGCTTTTCTGACTGAAACTGTGTTTTTGTTTCTGTTTCTTGAAGTTGATCTTATTTTCACGCCATGTCTTGATGCACACTTATGATTATTTCTTTCTCTCCTTATTTCTGTTTGATTACCTAATGAGTGGGCTAGTCATTTGACTCTTTTCAACCAAGGCTCAGGCTCAAAGGATTATAAAAAATAATTAAACATTTATAACTATATATTTTTGCAAGTGAACAGATGAGAAAGACAAACAACTAGACAAATATACATGGTTAAGATCTACAGAGAATGAAAAAGAGAGTCCCCAGGATTCAATAAACTCCTTTTAGGTTCTGTGTAAAGCCTACATCGAGTACATCCGTGTACATAGCTGCGAACTGTGTTCAGCAGTGCACAAAGCATATTCATGATGCGCATCAATGTAAGTGTGGTTTTGGTGCATCCTAGCTAAAATGGCTGTGAAAATTCATAGAACACTGATAATTAATCCATGTAATCACCAATGGTCTGCCCCCATCATGCACCTGCAGAAGAGTCTTAAGTTCTACACGAAAAGCCATCCATTCTGAATGACTATCTGAAACCCACATATCTTATACCATATTTTCTCCTTTTTATTTAATTTTTTTTTAGTTTTACCCCATGTTTTACACAATCCACTGTGGCAATTGCCAATGTTTAAAGTGTTTGCATCGAGGGACCACCCATGTATCAGGCATAACCCAAAGATCAGGAAGCTTTCAATTCATATTACTACACAATGCTGCGCATTGCTCAAACCCGGTAAGTGTAGCTACACTTCAGTCATACCATGACGTTAACAATGACTACTAAAACTGCTTTGATCATTATGATGTTAACATACTGCAGAAGGGTCTCACAGCAACTAATAACTGGTGCCAAAGTCATGGCCTCAAGGTAAATGCAAAAAAATGTATCATCATACCATTCGGCAAAAACACAACCTCTATTGATTACCACATCAGTGGCAACTCCCTAAGCACACAACCTGTGGTGAGAGACCTGGGCATTCAGGTTAACAACCTCACATTTGACCATCATGTAGCGGTAGTGGTCAGAAAAGCCTTTTGCATGGTTCATCTCATAAGTAAAGGGACAGCATCCAGAAAAAAGGAGGTTATTATCTCTCTATACTCCTCCCTCATTAGACCACTAATTGAGTATAATGCCCCGTTTGGGATGTACCTCTCCAAATATCTGCACCAACTGGAAAAGCCACTGAAATACCTCACAAAGAAAATCCATGGTCCCCAACACCTGTCCTGTGCTGACAGGCTCAAATCACTATCACTTTACTCGGTATCGTACAGATTGCTCAGGGGTGATCTGTGTCTCACCTACAAGGTAATCTCAAACCATTTCCTACTAGAGATGCTCCATATCCATAAGTCTAACTTCTCATGCACTACCTGCTCAAAAGGCCTGAATTTAACATGAGACATCAATAAAATCTGCTCAAGAGAAAGGTTTGTCTCCCAGATGTTGCCCAGTCTCTGGAATAGACTTCCCAGATACGTCAAGCAGAGCACCTCACTGACCCTCTTCAAGCACAAACATGTTGAGTGGATGCAAAACCACAAATTTGTCCCAGGGGGTCCACCTGTGTCCCTCATTGACAGGGGTGACAAGTGCTGACTGAGGTTTATTTTTGGGGATAAACTTTTGGCTAGGCTTTGAAGGGCCCCAGGGCCATTAGCCTAGTAACCTTCTATAATCCTTTGATTCTATGATCATGCCACAACACTTCTGATGACATGGGTTAAGTGTTGGACCATTTTACAAATGGTCAAGTTCTCATCCAAGGAATGCAAGCTTGTCTTATCATGTTGTGACATCGCAGCTTATCCCAATAAAGTGTTACGGTAAGCAAATAACTGTGGAATTGTATTTGTTGATTGTTTTTCCAATATATTTGAAATAGGTGCACGCCGCTTAGCATTGCACAAATGTCGGCATGCATGACAGTAAGCAGTGCACACCATTTTCAAATGTATCAAAATCCAGACAGTGCACACTTTCAGTAAGCACAATTCTTGGGAAAACATGATATTTAAAGGAGAATTACCGGGAATAGCACTTTATATATTGAAGTTTGACTTATACAGCAATGTCTGGTGCATGTGAATGTGTGCACTTTGGAGCACAGTGCTGGGGTGTCTAGGAGTCCAAGGTTTCTATTGGGCTCCTGGTTAGGTATCATAGCCCATGCCTGCTGCACAAAGACTATAAGGGCACCAAATAAAAAGTGAAAGCCTGGGATAGTTTGGCGAGGGCACTTACCAGTGCGACTGGTATTCCACACACCAGTGAACAGTGTCATTACCACTATGATGACCTGAAGGAGAAAGAGGGATATCCTTCATCAGTGGGTCAGGAACAGCCAGGTGGGGAACACCCTGCTGATGTGTAAGTATGATTCACATGTATTATCTGAACATACTTAAGCTGACTATGGTAAACACTGGTATTCATAGTGCTTTTTCTTTTCCCCTTTTCCACAGCTGCAGAAGAGAGGGCCTCAAATGTGAGGTCCCACTGTAGGTGACTGGGGAGGATGAGACAAGCATGTGGAAAGTAAGAATAATTATATAAAGCACTCTTATTGCAGCATTAACAGTTACAGATGGATTATTTGCTATATCAGACTTTATGAATTTGTAAATGCCTAACTGCACAGTAGCTTTCAATACTAGTGCTATCTGCTGAAACCCCAGATTTATGAATCACTGCTTTGCTCTGGTCATTGTAGGATTCATGGTTTTCTAGCAAGTACTTTATACTGAAGTAAATAATTAAATGAGTGTCAAAATGTTATTTTAAATCAAATCCTATGCAACTATCCATGTGTGTAATAGCAACATTTGAAATATATTTCCAATTATGCATCCTTGTACAACCAGTGTTTTATATGTCAAGATATCCTTCTGTAAAAGGTGGAGAGGTGTGGTCTGACACACAAAGCAATAGTTGCACTTTCCAAGATAACAGACACCATGAGTCTATAAAGTGTAAAATGAAAGAGAGTTTGCATTATGCTGTTTTCCAATGGAAAAGTATAGTATTATTACATTGGCCACTGCTTGTGGTTTTAAATACCACACTACCCAAATACAAAAATCATCTGATTATAATGCTGTGTCATCTTTTCATCAGTAGAAATGTAGTACTGCCATGTAATCATCAATATAGCATATCTAGGGCAGACCTCCAGACCAGTGGCTGCAATGGCCTGCTGTCACGTGTAAGCACTGTACATGCAGTCCAGGTAATAAAGGGATTTCTTAGCAGTTGCTATTGTTTAAAGTACACTGCAAAAGAATACAATATTTTTTTTGCAAGCTGGTTGTATAATGTGTGAAGTTGCTAATGTTCTCCTTTTTTAATCTCACCCCACCCCATATGTTCTTTTTGTTACTTGTGAATTACTTATTTCTATTATGATTTTATTTTTTATTATTATTATATTATTTATTTAATCATATTTCACTTTATGATATTATTTCTTGTGTTTTGTTTATGTATAATTTTATCTTTTGTTTATGCTAAATTTTCAATATGTATCATTCTGTTTCTATTAATATAATTTATCCTTTTTTATAATGCTATTATTTTTTTCTTTTTGTAAATGCTTTAATTACTTTTGTTTCATGTTTTATTTCATTTTTGTTTTTGCTTTTTCTTTATATTATTACTACAGCACAGCAGGGTAGGCCTGTTCCTGATGATCCACCTATGCTCACTCCACCAGCTGCAGCACCAAGGTCCAGCACTTCTGGGCTGCCATCTGATGGCACCCCATCCCCACTGCCTCTGGCTACCTGGAGCCTCAGATAGATCTGCTTCAAGTGCCAGGCATGTGGGCCCCTCTGGGAGCAGAGGCAGAAGGGGTGCATACATTACCCATACAGAGTTGCCAGATGTGGTGCATAAGATTGTGCACCAAACCATGGGCAAACACTTACACTGGACAGAGAACATGCTGGTCATCCTTATACGGCAGTCTGGCCATAGACCAAGATGCCAGCCATTGGCATCAGCAGCTCAGTGATGGAACAGTGCTGACAGTGCAGTGGGTGAGGACTTGAGTGATACTGTTATTGTGCTGATGTCCATGGGACCTCGATTCCCCCACCCTAACCAAGGTGTCCATCCCCTCTTGTGCTCTTCACAGACCCTGTCCTTGTCTTGTATGTCTTGTCTGTCTGCAAATGCTTTTTCACCTTCCCAGCTTGCCTGCCCCAGACTTGCCTTTGCCCCTGCCACAACATTCCACTCTCTACTTTAAAAAATAAAAATGGCACCTGTCCCAAAAAAAAAAAAATACATATATATATATATATATATATATATATATATATATATATATATATATATATATATATATATCATCTCATGCAGAGCTCTCTATTTCGCAGATGTGTCTTCCTAACACAGCTAATTTGGTCTAATTGGCTTCACAATGCATATGTTGATGTCACCCTTCTTTCTGGAGGTTCCAATCCAAATACAGCTAAAAATGTGTACATGTGCCCACTTGTTACTGTTGAAGAAATGGGTTGCTATGCTTCTTCTGTACACCCTTCCCACACATTCCTACCTTCCCTTCACTTTGTTTTCCCCTGTCATGGACATCATGTTTGGTGACAGTGAGAATCACGTCTCCACCTAATGCACTGTCACTGTCACCTCACTGTTCTAATGGATAATGTGTCTGATATCTGTGTGTCCTTGTGTTAGTGAGTACTATAATGGAGGGCAGTTTCTCAACTCAGCATAGCTGTGCACCAATTGTGTGGTGCACAATCGTATGCATCAAACCTAGCAGTTCAGCTTGGGGGGTCAAGATGACCCACCCTGCCTCTGCTCCCAGAGGGAACTACACACCTATCATCTGGGGAAGAACTACCTGAGGGTGCGGGTAGGGCAGAAGCCGCAAGGGGGTACCGCCAGGCTGCAGCCCAGAAGTGCTGGGCCTTGTTGCTGTAGCCAGTAGAAGGAGTGTAGACATTCCAGGGGGAACTGTCCTACACTGCTGTGTTGTAGTAATAAGAAATAAATGTATATGTATTCCAACATACCTGCTATACTCTCCTCTCAGGCCTGCTGTATGTATTTCATTACCATTTATATACCTGTCCACTGCACAGATGTTTGCTGAATGTCAAGGTTTGGTAATCATCTTTCGGGCCTGTATTTAAGATCATAGTAACTGACTGGCAGATTACTGAGAGGTCTGTAATGATAGCAAACATTAAATAATATGACACAGATCTCACATTCAAACTGCATACCCTTCAGATATGTCATGGTGAAGCAAAACCTGTTATTCCATCAGCTGTATAGGTTTGTAGGATCATATGTCACATTTGTCCATATTCTTTAGCCTTTGTACAACCACTATTTATGGCTTTATCCATACTTCTTACCATAAGTGGTTTAAATGTCTGTAATAGTGACAAATTGCAACATAGTAGTGCAGATATTAATACTGTCCTGTTTTTCTTTTTATCACAGGTGAACATGGAAGTAGTTCTGTGTCCTCTGTGCCACCTGATATCAGTGTCTCATCCGATTCTGATGATGGTGGCCAAAGTGAGGCACAGTCAGGGGTTGCAGAGGCTAAATCTGACACAGAAGTTGACATCCAGCACTTACACTCAGTATTCCTGGACACAGACAGTATGCCTTTGCATCCCCAGTCCACTGTAGCCATACATATTGGACAGTTGGAAGGTGAGAACATAGACCAGGGAAGTGTGGCTACCACAGCTTCAGTGGTTGCTGACACTTTCCATAGCCAAACTGTTGGTGATATGCCACACAGGTGGATGGATAAGGGTGCCCATGAGAGGCCTGCTGTCCCTCCACCACCTGGTGCAGGTGTCTCTTCATGTGTCACTCAATGTATGTTAAGGGCCATAATGGAGGCACAAACATGTTCAGAACATCACTCTGAAAAATGCTCAGGGTTTTAGATGTGGCACTGTCTGATATCCATGACTGCCTCCACCATGTTGTTGCTGCACTGGATTTGCTCAATGACACTTATGAATGGGATGTATCTGTGAGTGAGCACAGTGCATCTGTCATGGAATGCACACTGTCTGTGCTGGAACGTCTGCTGGGAGGAGAATGTCAACCTTGTGGGCATAGATCAGCAACTACATCTGCCGAGATCCAATGGAGCCATGCCCAATTTACCTCCTGTAGTGGCAGTACATCTGCTGCTCCAACAGAGAGTGTGCTGTCCACACTCAGATGTAGCATGCCATGGGGTCATGGTCCTGGCCATTCCCATGAAAAGAGGGCATCTAGCAGACATCAGTCACCCTCAAGTAGTAGCACACCATCTGATCTTGGGCGTGGAGGTGCCAGTGCAACTCTCTGCAGAGGCAGTTCTCATGGTTGGGGACAAAGACGTTGAACTGTCAGCTCTACCATGTATGGCTTACAGCTGTCCAACACACAGACATGTAAGACTAGCACTGAGCTTGGCTCTGTTCATGCATACACACATATACACCAATGACACATTGAGGGCACCTACTGACATACTAACTACAGTTACATGTTCCCTGTTGGCTGCTGCCTTTACTGACTCACATACATACTCACTAACCTTTTGAGTCAGCCTAGGCTTTCTGCACCCCCACAAGCCACCCTGTGCAAGTGATGACTGTGCCACATCCATGTTTTCTATCTTTTGGCTTCACAGATACTAAAGTTATTTGTGTAATGCACAGGGTGACTACCTACATTTAATATGTATTTTATATCTCCATTTGTGTTGTTGTCCTGATAATTGTAACTGTCAATTATATTGTAGTTAGCCAGCTAGACAACTCCTAGCATAATAATTCCTCTACTTTCTAGTTGTTGCATTTGTAAGGCTTGCAAAGACAACCAATGACATGTGTCTCATTAATATATCTAACCTTCTCTTTCAGGATTGCTGACATATGTGTGCACATCCAGAGTCAACCCATCAGATTCTATAATCTGGGCTGTATGTCAGCACTGCAGACAAAACTCAAACCAGTAATACATTATAGTGTTTTGTTTTTTTCATTCACATCACCATAGATTTGGAGGTTCTTAGGCTGTGACAAGGGTTTTGGCCTGATGGTGTTTAGAGCTGTAGCTGATACATCAAAATATAATATGCAATGGCATGTATAATGCATGGGCATGATTCTTACAGAAAGGACCACCCATGTCCAGCATAGAATCATCAGTGATCCATGACAGATAACATTTTCACATCCAGTCAGCCAGCCTGTGATTAAACAGGTTATTGGATTTGCTCTGTTTGACATACATTGGAAGCGTAATGCAGATGACTGACAACCTTTGAGACATGTATGTGTCTAGCCAGCATGTCCTATGTATGTCATACTGTACATGAGTTCCCTGGAACATGTGGCAGTGGTCTCATATGACTTAAGGATATGCAGTATATTCATTCCATTTGGCCCAAAGACAGCCATGTAATGCATACAAATTCTGCCCAAAGCTATATATATGGTACTGCATACACTGACAGCCACTTCATTCTGCCCACAGAAGAGACATGTTGGAGAACCTCTGATGTTATTTTACTCAGAGATGTCTGAGGTCTATCAGTGTCCTGCAGGTGTCTGGGGCAATACCTATCAAAGGGAGGATTATATACATTAATAGGGATGATGATGGATGAGTATAGTGGATTGATAAAATGAATTGCTATCGATATAATGCCTTTGCTAATTGGATATAAGATAGAGAATGCCTTCCTCAAGAAAGTACACACATTTGCATTTGATATGTGTTCTAAGATATACTGATGCATTATTGTGGAATATTCTGCTCTGGGTTATTTTTAAATAAGCAGGAACATTTATTAACACAGGGTATGGTGCACGTTTGTGCAGTTGTTATAACACCCATGGCTTTGTCAGCAGTCTTTAGTGGCACAAAGATGTTTTGCCACACATCCTCTACTTTTTTTTTTTTTTTTGCCTTTTGTTAAGTAAATGCAAACAAGAGGGGAGATAGCACTGACATATCTGTTACCACACAGGTGACAGGTCTGCTGCTTGAGTTGAGGTCTTTCACCTTGACTGAGTATTGTTAGTCTGTGATTCGATTTCCAAACCAATTGTTAACAGAAGGTGTGGTATTCACCTTGGTTAGTTTCTCATTGAGACCAAATATTGGATTGTATGGAAGTGCCTGGCCAAGGCAAGATAGGATGAGTGCACAGCCTTGTATATGTCTCTGTTGACAGTCTGGATTTTCCACATGTTTTGCAGGTACAATCTACCCATGAGAACAGCTAACTGGAACAGATCTACTGTATGGAGGTCATCTATGTCCTTTTTGTCTGAGATGCATGCAATTGTTTCCATTGTCTTAAAGCAAAGGTTGAATACAGTTATAGGACTATAATTCCAGTTGTATGTTGCCTATCCTATATTGTGTGGGTGGGAAATGTTCACTGTATTCCATTCAATGTGGAGAACAGCAGTACTCAGACCGTGGATGAATATGGCCTAGTGTAGTAACTCACTGTTGAAACACATGAAGAACACAGCCAATAATGTCTTCTGGTCCCATGCATTCTGTGCTTCAAGTATTGGAGTGAGCAGTGCTAACTAGCTCATTGTAGATTCCATAGTTTGAAGGTGATGATGCACAAATGTAGTAAGCTTGGTGTTGTGAGGGGGGCACTTTACAGCCACACGTGTCTCCTAGTAGGTTTGGAATTTACAATGGTTCAGTGTGTGCAATACCATCCCGATTTACTATAAAAAATACATATGAGTGATATATATTAGTTTGGAGATGTAAATGATGACAGGCTTATGGTTATGCCTGGATATGTGTCATAAATTATTAGCATAGTTGCTATATGAGGCTTCTTCAAAGTGTCTCATTGTTTGGGGTGCACTGAGGTGAGTGGCCTTCCTGGACTGGTTTTTACATGTTGTACATTTAAACAGCAGCTTCTGTCACTTACTGTAGAATGTATTAATGACAGACATACACCAGTATGGATTGTATTTTCCAGTAGATCTGTTTTTGAGCATATCAGGCATGGTTCTGTGTATACATTTGTATAAATTTGTAGACAGGGTATCAGAGTGTAACTTACCACAGCTGTCAATGTCCTTTGTGGAAACCTGAGCTTGAACATTGAGTATACCATCCCTTAGGAAGATATAGTTATCTTGGATGATGTTTTTGAACCTGAGTCCTCCTTTAGAGAATTCATTAGGTATCCCAAACCTTACACATACTGTTTTATGATTAGATTAACAGTGCAGGCACTACACATGTGCCATTGCATTGTTCACTCATATTGTTGATGAACAGGTCTGACATATTACAGACCCTTGTGGGGTGGTGCACTATTCCTTCCATGGCATTTCAGTTTGCAAACTCCTCTTATGCTTGTGCAAGTGAGTTTGTCCTCCTATAATTATCCATATGAGGCATTATATGCACTTGGTAAAAAATCATGTAAACTAGTCTTGCAGTGGAAACAGAGGGAACGTGATATGTGAGGATAGGAGGTTTGAACCTGGTATCTGCAATGAGAATGCTAAAAGGAGGGGTATATGTGATCTGAGTGGTATTTTCAGGGGAGTAACTTATGGTGTGTACATTTGGAGGTCCTTCTTAAGGTGGATCTGCAGTTCTGTCATTGATCGGTAAGAGTTTTATTTGCTGCTTGCTATATAACAGAAGGTATGACAGCTAGTTAGAGCTGTTGAGGATCTCCTCTGCTACATAGCAGCAGCTGATTGCATTTGAAAATAAGTGTATTGTCATTTCTGTATGTATGAGGGGAAAGTGTTAGGGGGTCTGCACATAAACCACAACAGAGCAGGTAATCCAAGGAAACACTTTTAAAGCTCACATTGAGTCTAGAAACAGTAACCTTTAGATAGATACTCCTACTGTACACACTTGCCACAAGTGTACAGGTGTGATTTCTATAAAAACAGATATCATCCTAATGTTCTTATTCTTTTGGCTACTACCATGATGGGTTGCCACAGCACATTATCTGCTTCCAGTTCCTCCTTTACTCTGTATCTTGTTCTGTCACACCAACCACCTGCATATCCTTGGTCACCACAACCATGAACCTTATCTTAGGCCTTCCTCTTTTCCTCTTACCTGCCAGCTCCATCCTTAGCATTCATCTCCAAATATATTCAGCATCCCTCCTAAGCACATGTCCAAAGCAACACAATCTCACCTTTGTTGCCTTGTGTTCAAGCTGTACAATCTTGTGTTGATACTCTAATATACTGATTACTAATCCTGTCCATCCTCAGCACACCCAATGCAAATCCTAACATCTGGAACTCTGCCAGCTCTTGTTATGACTTCTGTATTTTTGTCAGTGCCACCATCTCCAAACTATATAACATAGCTGTTTGAAGTACACTTTTCTAAACCTTCTCTTTCATTGTTATTGTTACTCATCTGTCACAAATCACTCCTGACACTCTTCTACATCCTTTCCACCCTGCATGCACTGTCTTTTTCAGCTCCCTTCCGCACTCACTGTTACTGTGAATGTTTGCTCTCAAGTATTTAAAATCATAAACCTTTGCCAACTGTATTTTCTTTACTCTCACTATTCTTCTATCCTCCCTCTCATTCACAGACATATATTCTGCCTTAGTCCTTATGCTATTCATTGCTCTCCTCTGTACAGCATAACTCCACCTCTCCAGGGTCTCCTAAACATGTTCTCTGATCACAATATCACCTGCAAACATTGTAGCCCATATCTCTTGTGTCAACCTGTCCATCAACATTGCAAAGAGATGTCATGATGTTTGTGCATAGCATAAAAAGAATGTCACTGCTATCTGTCTTATATTGCATGAGGTGACATCTACCTCTCTGCCAGGCCATTGTGTGCCCATGGCCTGTTGAGAGCAATATGTATTGAATAAGTGGATATAGCTGATGACATCAGCAGTTTCTGTTGAAGACATGAGGACAGTGTACTAGAGACTGTGGTAAAATGCTCTATATAATGTCCACTTACAGCCGACACACACACACACACACACACACACACACACACACACACACACACACACACACACACACACATTAGGTTGATGGCAGTGAGATTAGATCACCTACCTATGTTTACAGACTAGAGAACACATTATGTAATATACATACCATGACAAATGTTTGACTTTAACAGGACTGCAGTTGATCTTATAGTAGATGACATCAGCAGGCCCTGTGGGGGACAAGAGGTTGGAGGACTGCTTGACATGGATGTGTTTATCAAGCACAAAAGCAATTCAAAACTATGCCATTTTCCAAGGCAGTGTTGGATACAAACTTGAAAACTTCTTTATTGTGACACACACACACACACACACACACACACACACACACACACACACACACACTACTGCTACAGTGAGAATCAAACCCATACCTATGTAAGTGCACAGACTAAAGAATACAGTTTGTAATGCAAGCACCACAACACAAGTCTGAGTTTAACATGACTGAATGTGAACTTATAGTAGATGACATCATCAAGGGATGTAGGGAACTCCAGCTTGGCAGACCTGCATAGGCACATTTCTTTTTAGTGTCATCAGAGACTTTTACACTAACAGTAATATACTGTTAGAAGCAATAGCTGTGTAACAGCATGAGTGCCTTATTGAGCATATTTGGATGTTTTCCTTTGGCAATGCAAGCCTGTGAGCACAACTATATCACTGTGTCCACGAGAGAGCACACAACATTATACATTACACCTTTGTTTTGTGTTAGCTGTATATGTTGTAGAATTAAGGAGATCCCATGTTTGTACTGATTGTTGTTGAGGTTGGTTGTGAGGAAACACATGGCTGTTTATTAACTGTCTGTACAGATACTTACACTGTGCCCTTAGTTTGCAATGTATTCACATCTTGGAAATATAGGATCATAGGATCATAGAAGGTTACTAGGCTAATGGCCCCAGGGCCCTTACAAGCCTTGCCAAGTTCAACCCATGTTCCCAAGAGTGTCTGGTTCAAGCAGACACTAAAATCAGCACCTATTGCTCCTGTCCAAGAGGGATACAGGTGGAACCCCCATGGTGACTCTCCGGTTACCCATCCAATTGTCCAAATTGTGCTGAAAAAGGACCAATGAGGGGCTTTGTTTAACATGAATAAGAAGCTTGTTCTAAAGGTGGGGTAACCTCTGTGATACAAATCTGTCTCTCCAGCAAGTTCAAAAATCTGTCTTTTCGGAAATTTCTGTTGATGTCACATACCAGGTACAGGTCCTTTGAGTGAGTGATCTGTGTGTCATTTGACTTGCAAATATGCAGCATTTCCATCAAAGGTGGGTCATAGATTGCTCTACATGCAAGGCACAGGTCACCACTAAACAGTCTGCATGGCACAGAGTAAAGTGACAATGATTTCAGTCTGTCCACATAAGACAGATCTTGAAGACTCTGAATTTTCTTCATAAAGAACCTTTGTGGTCTCTCCAATTGCTGCAGGTGTTTGGAAAGGAACATACCAGAGGGAGCATTGTACTCTATTATTGGCCTGATGAGGGAAGAGTACAGGGGGGTTATAACTTCTTTTTTTCTGGAGGCAATGCCCTTGCTTATGAGATGAGCAATATAAAATGCCCTTCTTAACACTGTGGAAACATGATCGAAGCTAAGGTTGCTGTCAATCTGTTTAACAAGATCTCTCAGCACTGACTGTGTGCTTAGGGCATTACTATTGATGTGGTCATTTGCAGGAACATCACCCTTACAGAAGGGGATGATAATACATTTATTGCATTAAGTTTAAGACCATGACTTTGGCACCAGTCATTAGTCTGCATAAGAACTTCTTGCAGGATGTAGATATCATTAGTGGATTCAATAATCTCTCCCAGTTTTGCAGTCATGAGCAAACTTTGTCAGCCACAGTCCTTTAGTTTTAGCACTTCAAAGAAGTTGATTCCGAACAGTAGGGGTCCCAGAACTGATCTCTGTGGAACACCACTAGTTACAGGTCTGCTGGATGAAGTGGAGTCTCCTATTTTGACCATATGAGTGTTAGCAGTGAGCCAGTTTGCAACCCACCTGACAATATATGGATTGATACCCAGCTGGGTAAGTTTATCAATGATGCCTGAGTGGGGGATTGTGTCAAACTCCTTGGCTAAGTCTAGATAGGCCATATGGACAGATTTGACTTTATCTAAGGCTTTAATGACTGCTCAAAGAAGTCCTCCACGTTTAATAGGCATTGTATCCCCTTAACAAAGCCAAACTGGGTGGTGTCGAGCATTTGGAGATTTCCTATAGGTTCATAAGTTCATAGTTGTGTACTAGGCTAATGGCCCTGGGACCTTTAAAAGCCTAGCCCACAGACGTGCCCTAGCATTGTGCCATCCATTGTTAGTTCCCAGTGCCTTTATCAATTAGAGCCACTGGAGTGATCCCCGTGGTGAACTTTTTATTACCCATCCACTCAAGCATTCACTTGTAGAGGGCTAGTGAGGTGCTCTGCTTGATGTGTGTGGGAAGTCTATTCCAGAGCAAGGGTAGTCTCTGGATTATGAACCTGTCCCTCCAGCATGTTCTGTTGATTGTGGTAATGAGGTTGAGGTCTCCGGAACATGTCGTCTGGAGGGATTGGGATTTGTTTAGATGTAGCATTTCTAACACAGCTAGGTCAGACATGGCTTTGTAAGTCAAGCAGAGATCACCTCTTAGTAGATGATATGAGACAGAGAATAGCCTGAGATTTTTGAGTCTGTCCATGTAGGACATGTGTTTAAGGCCTAGGATCATCTTTGTGAGGTACTTTTGTGGCCTCTCTAGCTGTTGCAGGTGTCTAGTGAGGTGCAAACCAAATGGGGCATTATACTCCATGATTGGTCTAATGAGGAAAGAGTAGAAAGAAATGATGACCTCTTTCTTCCTGGATGCAAAACCTTGCTGCCAACCTGTGTCCCCAGATTTCTTATAACACCTTCAGTGTTCAGTGGCCTACAATCGATGTGGTAATTAGTGGGAACTGAGTTTTTCCCACAGGGGATGACAATGTATTTTTTGGCATTAAGCTTAAGGCCATGGTTTCGACACCAGTCACTGGTCTCAGTGAGGCTTTTCTGTAGGATGTTTGCATCACTTGGGGAGATAATAATGGCTCCCAACCTGCAGTCATCTGCAAATTTGCTCTACCAGTGTCCCTCTGTGTTGGCCTGGACTTCTGAGAAGTAGATGCCAAACAGGAGAGGGCCCAGGACTGATCCCTGTGGGACTCCACTTGTGACTGGTCGGCAGTCTGACTTGGAGTCTGCTACTTTCACACTGTGGGTTCTATCTTTGAGCCAATTTTCAACCCACCTAACAATATAGGGGTTGATGCCTAGTTTGCTGAGTTTATCAATAATTCCTGAGTGAGGAATGGTATCAAAGGCCTTGGCCAAATCAAGGTAGGCTGTATGAACTGCCTTACCTTCATCCACTACTCTGGTGACTGACTCAAAGAAGTCAACCAGGTTGAGCATACATGATCTACCTTTCACAAAACCAAACAGCCCCTATATCCCTGTTAATCAGGTCCATGATGATGCGCTCCATAGCCTTACATATCAGACTCATCAGGCTAATGAGGCAATAATTTCCAGGGTCTGTATTCACTCCTCCTTTATGGAGAGGGATGACTGTAGTAGTGCGCCATTTGGTGAGGACAAAGCCTGAGGTGAGGTTGTGAGTGAACAGAGTACACAGATCTGGTGCCAGTTCTCTTTGTAATTAATATAGAACACAGCCAGGGATATTGTTGGGTCCCATGGAAGCTGTATTGTTCACCTTAAGCAATGCAGCTTTAACCTGTGCTGCAGTAATATTGGGTGGCTTGCATTCTTCCAGTATTGAGACTGGTCTTTTAGGGGAGGAATGAGGGGTAAAGGTGGTACTGAATATGTCAGCCAGTATGTTGGCAATATCTGTTGGTTCAGTATAGGAGGTACCATTGTGCAGTAACTCAGAGCAAACCTGGGTATTGCTGTGGAGATTCTTGATATAACTATAGAAGGCTTTGTGGTTGTTTTTAGTTTCTGCCACAATTCTGCTTTCATAGCTGGCTTTGGGGGTTTTGATGAGGGATCTCAACTCTTTGTTGAGGCTAATAAGGGAATTTTTCCAGTCTTGGGACCTCACCTTTTTCTGCAACAGCTTCTTCCTTCTGTTGTAGAGTTTATTAGTGGCAGGTGACAACCAGACTTTTTTTTGGAGGACAGTATCTTGGTTCTGATGGGTATGGCTAGTTCCATGCATTTATGTATGTGTTTGTACAGTGCATTGGTGCATGATTTGACAGTCATGCATTTATTTTCCATTGGCATGACTGGTGTGAAGTTAGACACCTATGTTTTTAGTAGTCCAAAGTCAGCTTTGGAGAAGTTTTTCATGGTGGATACCTTTGCGGGGGGTGTGGGTGAGATATAGATTTCCATGGTGATTAGTTATGGTCAGACCTAACCAGGGAGGAACTGACTACTGGTATAGAGCAATGGTTGCCCATGTTAGTCATAACCAGGTCAAGGTTTATACCTTTGTTAATAAGGTCCATAATGATTCATTTCATGGCCTTGCAGATAAGGATGGTCAGGCTAATGGGTCACTAGTTCCCTGAGTCCATGGATGCATCCCCTTTGTGCAAAAGGATGACAGTAGCTGTTTTCCATACCACTGGGATGAAGCCAGTGCTTAAGTTGTGACTTAAAAGTGTGCTCAATGGTCATGTTAATTCCTGTTTTATCTCATGCAGAATGCAGCCTTGCATGTTGTCTGATCCCATAGAGGCTGTGTTTCTAGCCTTGGAGAGGGCATTTAAGACTTGGTACTCAGAGATACTAGGTGGGGGACAGGTGTTTTGGATGCTTTTGGGTATATGTGTCAGGGACATGGAAGTGAAGTTTTCATTGAACATGTCAGCAAACACATTTGCTATATCCACAGGTTCTGTATATGTAGTACCAATAACTGCAAGTTCAGCACAGATATAGGCCTTACCTTTGAGGTTATGGATGTAACTAAATAATGCACCGTGGTTATTCTTAGGGAAGCTAATTTGGTTTGGTAGTTAGCTTTGGAGGACTTCATTGAGTCTTATTTGCTTGTTTAAGTTGAGGAGGGAGTGTTTCCAGTTTTGAGACCATTTCTTCCTGCTCTTGGACAGCAATTTCTTTCTCTTTTTGTATAACCTATTAATGGCAGTTGTCCACCACTCAGGTTTGTTTTTCCTTGAAGGTCTTGCTTTGGTTCTATCAGGCATGCAAAGTCAATACAGTTGAACAAGTGCTTGTATAAAGCATTGGTGTATAACTCAACACAGGTGGTTGTTCCATCAGTAGGGGGAGGCGCTATGAAGCTATTTATGCCATCATGTAAAAGGTTGCAATTGGCCTTGGAGAAGTTTTTTAGTTTATCTTTTGCTAAGGGTGGAGGGGGTCATGTGTAATAGTTACTTCTAGTGAGACTGATTTGTGGTCAGATCTCACCAGGGATGGCCACACACTGGGGGTGGTGCAGCATTCTCCCATGTTGGTGAGCAGCAGGTCCAGAATGTTTGATCCCATTGTGGGTGTGTCAGCCAGTTGATCCAGGGCATTGGAGTTAACGAAGTCCAGGAACCTTTGGGCAAGTGAGTTAGAACATGTATGGTTTATCCAGTCTATGGACAGGTAATTAAAGTCACCCAAAACCAGGGTGTTTGGTTGCATCTTGACTGACTCAAATAAATCCAAGTAGACTGAAAGGATGTCCTGATTCATGGATGGGGTTCTATAGCTGGCAGTGACCTAAAGAGGGGTCTTACCTACATTCAATTACACCTGAAGTAATTCAAGGGAATCATGCTGTTTAACCAGCCTGGAGGTGTATTTATCTTTAATGAATATTGATACACCACCTCCTTTAGTTCTCATGCCTTCAGTTTATGGTCTGAATATGTGGAAGGAAATATAACCTGGTATAGCTGGGATGCTCTCTGCAGCCTTAAACCAGGTCTCAGCGACTGCACAAATGTCAGCATCTTCTAGGGTGAAGACTACTTCCAGTGAGTAGTTTCCAGTTTAGACCTCCAGTGTTTAGCAGCATAACCCAGAGGATGTTTTTAAGGGGTATTTTTATGTAGGGAATGTTGTTTTTCTGACATTGCCTAAAAAAGGCATTATGGGGATGGCAAGAGCCTTAGCCAGTAACCGAAATCCCAAGGATGACAGATGAAGACCATCTCTGGTAAAGCATTGAGCTCTGTCAGCCATGTTATCCAAGGCTGACAGATATTGGATCCCCTTTGAATGATACCAGAAACAAAGTCAAATGTTGAAATCAATCATTTTTTGTTTGCATTGAGGTATCATCCTAGGCAAAGGTAAAATGCTGCATAAGGCTAGGGACATACTGCCTGAGACTCATAATCTGAGAGATCATTCATGTCTCTTTTCATATAGTCATTCACACCAACATGGACTATGACAGAGTCATAACAGTGCCTGTCATTGAGAGACTTGAGTGTGTGTGTGATGTGATGGATCCTGGCACCTGACAGCAGCTGACCATGATGTTTTGCTTATCCAACCTGGTGACAGGGATATCTGTGTGTCTCACAATTGAATCAACTATGACTAAGATGTTTGTTTTGTGTTATACCTTAGGGGCTTGACTGGTGAAACACAGGTGTGTGATACATTATATGTACTATTTTATGCAAGGATGTATTATATGAAGCATGCTTGTGTTTGTATTTGGGAGGTCTCTGATGTTTAGGTAAGCTTCTTGTAAGGACCTCCGCATATGTAGGTTTATGTGTTGTTGGTTTGTTAGTGCAGGAGGTGAGGTGTGCATGCTGACAACCTGCTTAGTATTAGATGGATTGACTGGTAAGTGAGAGAGCCTAGATTCTAGGGTCTTGATATAGATGCATCTCTCACATAATGAATTTGTGTGGACTAGAAGAAGTGGGTTGTCAGTGTACATGAGTCAGTTGCTGCATTGCCTCGGGATGCCCATGTCAACCAGGCTGGCTGGAGAAACTGAAAAAATTGTCTGTGCATAATGCCAGGTAAGTTGATGTGGTCAGAAAACAGGGAGAGGGCAGGAAGGAATAGGAAAAGTAGAGGACAGGAGAAGTGGACAAAAAAATACAGGGATAATGGGTAGGATCTGTGTTGGTACCTCAGAAGCTTTGCTGAATGTATCACCTGTCACCTGTCAGTGAGGCACAATCACGAGAACTCACAAATGGAGCACCAGCAGAGTACTAAGGGAACATTTGCAGGCAAAAGTGTTTGTATCTATAACCACCAGCAGTGCCCACTATTTAGCGGTAGTACGTGATGTGCAAACACAGTGCTATGTAGCAAATGAGCAAAAACTAATCTAAACAAATTGATAAAAAAGCTCAAAACTAAGCCCTGTTCCAGCATCCTTAAAATGGATGAGTTCTAACTGCACAGTCCTGCCACTAGGGTGCAGAGGAATCTTCTCCAATAAAAGATGGCCTGGTTTAGTGCCCCAGTTATATAAACAGAACTAGATTCAGCAGATCAGTTCAAATAAGCAGTGATATGGCACAAACGATGTTCAAAAGTAGAATTTGCAGTGAACAATTCTGCTTAAGTTTTGCAGAGATCAGCAGATGGCTTGAGATTGTTATGTAGCAAATGAGAGCAAACTGATTTAAACAAATTAACCAATTAACCAATAAAAAAGTTCAAAACTGAGCCCTGTTCCAGCAACCTTCAATCAGATGAGTTCTAACTGCACACTCATGCCACTAGGGCACAGGGGAACCCACTCCAACTAAAGATGGCGTGGTTTAGTGCTCATGTTATGCAAATAGAGCTAGATTCAGCAGGTCTGAATCTAGTCTATGCTACAGCAAACAAAGTGCACCAGGTTCAGAAAAAAAGCAGTTCAAATAAACAGGCACAATAAGCCTTCAACCAGCAATTCCCAGCTCAGAAGGGCAGAAACTACCCTCTCCTCCCACAAGAGTATAGACCACAAACCTTCTTAATGTAAAATAACTGGCCCAAAGCTCAAGTGCTTAAACCAGAACTAAGACACTTTTAGAGTAATAGACACACTAAGCCTTCAACACCAATTCTCAACTTAGGAGGATAAGAGTGTAGACCACAAACCTTTCTAATGTAAAACAACTGGCCTGAATCCCAAATGCTTAAACCAAAAGACTTAGAATAACAGTTACAATTTAATCAAGCTACTAACAAGCAGTAATAAATGCAGCAGAATTAATGCAATTGAACACTTTCAAGAACAAGCAGCAAAAACAAAATAAAGTAATAAAGGAGGACAAAACACAAATACAGTAAAAGCAGCTGAATAAAGTGCAATTTATTTTTTAGGTTAAGTGGGAACGGAGGAAACAAGTTAATTAAGAGTTGAGAAACTAAAGGATTGGGCCTTCCCAAATGATTTCTCTATACTCAGTAGAATGAGCTGATGAGATGGGACTGGAAGAATTGTCCAAAATCAGATTTATAGTAGGGGTGGGCAAGTCAAAAGCCACCAAATTTAAGAAAAGACCAACAACTGGACTGGTGGGAGGGAAAAATAAAATGCAGCTAGAGATCAGCAATATTTAGGCACAGTACAGCAAACAGGCCACCAAACAAACAGTAAAAACACAGGTCTATGATTGTGATGTAATAGTTAACATACCTCTCAACCCCTCAGAGCATGAAATCTGCTCAAAGCCATAATTAATATGGCGAATGTTGAAATATTGTCCTTACAAACCTACAATGTTGAAGGAATAATGGGTTTTTACATTAGCATGCGCTTTCTGAAGGGTATGACATCCACAAATTAAATGCATGTCATTATTTTCTAACTTAAGTCATAATGATTTAGCAATAATTTTGTATAAACTGACATTTTATGGGGAACAGACTACAAACATTATGTAAAAATTTGGACATTCTTCATAAATCTGGACAGTTAAGAGCTATCATAGGCATAGTGAAAATACAATGAGTATTTCACTAAGTGTAGGTTCATGCACATTTCACTCTTCTTCCTGTTTACACTGTGTTAAGCAGTGTGCAAATGCAAGGCACATTGCTAACATCCAGTCTTCCAATTATGCAATGTATACATCTTACTGAAGCCCACTCCTCTCAGTACTCCAGGCCGTGATTTCACAATTGCTACAGGCAATCAATAGCTATTATCTGCATATTTCCTTTTTCTGCAGTTTTGTGCTTCATGCAAAATATTTAAGCATTATTAGACCTGTTTTCAGCATGCGAAACATCACGCAAATGTTTACTAAAATATAAAGATGAAAACGTTATGGGACATAGAGTCACAGTATGAAAAAACACAAACTATAGCAAAAACACCACCACAACTTCAACTTATATCAGGATTAGAACCCAAAACAACATGAAAGCTTCATCAAGCAAGATGGCTGCCTTAGTCCTTTTGACCACAGAAGCTGCTTTCTAAACTGGGGTCATTCTTCGCACAACCACCTTCATAAAAACTGTACACTACTATCAAACCGTGCACAGTATATTGTGCAAGTACTTCTATGACTTAGATTTGGACGCAGACCAGTTAGTAGACACAACTACTTGCCATAAATATGATTATAACTAATACATTTCTCTGTCTTACAATCCTGATTTGTGGGTGTGGGAAAAACACATTTACTATTATCCTGCAAAGTAGCCTGAAGTCAGAAACTGCAATGGAATTAAGTCACTTCGTAACTTCTCTCTTGCATGATGTAACAGTATTCAGCTTTGGTTGGACTATGTGAGTATTTCATTCCTGATGCATAACAATTACATATGGTAACTCAGGAACCAGGAAAGTAGACAAACTTGAAACACCAAAAAAACACACCAACTCACACAGGTCAAGCAAACGCCTTGAAACAATTGTAAAAAATAATGAAATTTATTCAAATCACAGGTTAGGCGCTTTCTTCCCCTAGTAGGGACTTTATCAGAACTTTTACTGATGAAGTCCCTAATAGGGAAAGAAAGTGCTTAACCTGTGATTTGAATAAATTTCATTATTTTTTAAATTTGGCTTCAAAGCGTTTGGTTTCACCTGTGTGGAGCTGGTGTGGTTTTTTGGTATTTCAAATTAGATATGGTAACACTAGTAATGTAAGTGTGTTCATTCGCATGTTAGCTTATCTACAAATGCACCATTATATTTATTTGCATACTGTAACAAGGTAAGACATATGCAAGGATTTGTCATAATAGTGTTCAACACTATAATCTAGGTTCAGGTCTTACCTTGCAAATGCGTCGGCTGACGCAAGCAGTACACAGCCAATATGTGTATAGATAAAGGTTGTGTGAGTTGCCTGACATCAATTTTAATATATGTATATGAGTAGGTATTAGACACTATGTGGTCAATGAATGTATTATGTATTGTCTCTTAGCCAAAGCAAGGGCATACTGAGCATGGCTAGGTCTACTTACAGGGGCAGCAGCTGGGGTTTCCTCCTCCGAGTCCTCCTGTGACTGTGGCTGTGGTGACCTAGGCATTGGTAAGGGATGTGTGCCCATTCCCCTTGCTGATTCTGGTGCAGCTGTTTCTGCAGGATCAGATTGCACAGCATAGCACAAACTGTGAATATTTGTGTAATGTTTGTGGAGTATACTGCAAGGAACCACCCGATACATCTAGGCACCGGAACCGTAACTATAGAAGCCCAAACACACACTCTATGATGTGCCTAGTTTGTGTGTTTGCCTCATTATGCTGTTCTTCATGGGTGTGTGTGTGCATTTCTGATGGGTGTCATCATCCATGGTACCAGAACATAGCCAACATTCCCCAGTAAATGGTCCTGTGGGATGTCCCCTAGCAAACATCTGGTACAGCTGTGATGTGTGCCAGATATGGGAGTTGTGATAACTACCAGGGTTGCCAGCAAACACATTCAAGATAATCCCCTGGGCATTGCAGATGACTTGACAGTTGATGGAGTGGTATCCCTTGCGGATAATGTGGATTCTACCATCCTCACCAGGTGATGACTTGATGTGTACATGAGCACAATCTATGGCACCTAGTAGTTTAGGGTAGTGCGCTACACGATAGAAGTCTTGTATATTGTTGGTCCTCTCCTCAGCAAGAAGGGGAAAATATATGCGCTCACTGGCATGTATACATATAGCATCCAGGAAATGGTGGACTATACTGGATGCAGATACCTGTGGCACCCCCATCGTGTCCCTAGCTGGTATTTGACAAGAACCTGTAGCTAATATTCTAAAGGCTACACATACCTTAGTTTCCACTGGGATGGGTTTCACTCAGTTGGCTCTGGCTCTGAGTTGAGGACGGCAGAGCTCACAGTGTTCTTGTAATGTGTTTCTGTCCACCCTGTAGTGCTCTACAATCTCCAGCTCATGTAGCACCTGGAAGGTTACCCTGGGCCTGAACACTCTTCTCCTTCTTTGTCTAGGCCAATTGTCATCAGCACAAGCAGAATTGACTTCAGCCTCAAGCACACATAGATGTAGAATAACTGCAGCAGCTCCTATCATTATCTCAGTTAAAAGTTCCAAGTTTCTACTCCAATGTTGTTGAAATATTGAAAGAAAATCAGAATGTAGGCTGTATGCATACTTTATAAATTTCTTGATCAGGACCACCATCTGGTATTGGCTACTTTAAATGACATTCACCTGCTTAGGATATAACTGACAGGATTTAGAACTCCTGCTGCAGTGAGCAGTGTTGTGCCCTCTGCACCGATGTGCATCAGAGTGCAGCTATGCATAATGACAGCAAATCATGAAAAACATTTTGTAATATCATCTTTATTATCATGATACTTGCAGAATACGCTAATTATGGATAATTGTACTTCATTTCTATGACCTACAATGCCAGCACAATATGATTAAAAGTTGATGTACCCCGTACTTGAACCTAAGGCTATCTGCACCCGAGGCCAACACCTAACAGTCATCACCACAAGACTATAGAGGATTAAGTGAGCACAGCCCCACTTACAGGATTTGCCCAATGCTCAGAAGTTCTCATCTATGGAAAACATACACACCATGTAGGAACTTACATGGCGTGTACAGCCATAAATGGTCCCTGCTTTTTGTGATTTAAAAAATCTACTGATTTTTCTACATCATTTACATAATAATTGGGCTGACAGCCTGGAAACTACATGGATAGTAGCCGTGTAAGCTGAGCAACAGCACAGGAGCACAGAGTTAAAGACACAATGTAGGTTATTACTGTAATTGTTGTGACAGTATATCATACCAATCTTAGGTTCATAGGATGATAATAGGCTATTGGCCCAAAGGCCCTTATAAGCTCAGACAAGAATTTTGCCTATGTTCTCTCAAAGTCAGCACTTGTTTCCCCTGTCCATCTTTTTAATTACATTTGTATTATTGTTTTTAAAATGTTTTGCTCATAGCAGCACATTGTGCAAATTTGTGCTAAAATAAAACCTTTTAAATTTATAGTGATTTGACACATACTCCTGATCCTTTTGGACATCCTCAGCCAGTAAACACGTTTTTACCATTTTATGGGCATTCTGTCTATATTTCAGGATTTTTGTATGCCCTTGCTTCTGTGTAGGCTCCTGTACGTGGAAAATTTTTGTGTACACTTCCAAAGCAGATATGGAACCTACAAGATTGTTTATAGGGTTTATTGATCACTCCACTGTATTGGTTTGCTTCATTAGCATAGAATTCAGCTAGTTATGCAGAAATTTGCATGCCACAGAAGTTTCCATTGGTGCTTGTGAATGCATGTATTGTGTGCCACTACATGGAATTTATGGATCTAAAATCCACTGTGCTAATGCAATGCAAACATGGAAAAATAACCATATAAGCTTTATTGAATTTGCACCAGTATGTACATAATGAAAACAGTTACATATATTTACAATTAGGGAATGGTGTATTATGGTGACGCAATGTTTTTCTCCTGCATAAAGGAGGATCTCCACAGACCCAGCCAATTGCACACTTATAGGTCTGACCAACCTCACATGCAAAGCCATGAAAAAAATTTGTCATAGAACTAATCAGTCATACCTCGACCTGGCCAAAACATTTGACAGAATTCTCCACTCAGGCATAGTAGCAAAGCTAAATAAACTGGGAATAAACCCCTATGTTACCTGCTGGCTTGCCAACTGGCTCACAGATAGAATACAGGAAATCAAATAAGGGGAAATTACCTCCACAAAGAAACCAGTCACCAGTGGAGTTTGTCATGTTCTGTGCTGGGACTCCTCTCGTTTGGCATCTACTTTTCTGAAGTAAAAGCCAATGCCAAAGGGCTCTGGCTGACTATGTATGCAGATGACTGTAAGCTAGGAGCAGTTATTCAATCCCCAAATAACTAAGCCATCCTGCAGGAAAGTTTGTCCTAAATAAATAACTGGTGCTAAAATCATGGACTGAAGCTAAATGCCAAAAAGTGCATCCATTTATCTTTTGGGAAGTCATCTGCTCCAGGGAATGACCAGAATGACAATACTTTCCTAAGAATTGACCCAATTGTTCAGGATTTGGAAACTGATATAGACAGTGACCTAACTTTTGAACAATGTGTCCATTTTTGTAAGAAAGTCCTACTATATTGCACAGCTTATAAACAAAGGGATTGTGGCTTGATCTTAGGGATGTCATTGCCTTCTTTACTCAGACCTTATTAGGTCAATCATTGGATATAATGCCCTCTTTTGCATGCATCTGTCCTGACACATGCAGCATTTGGAAAGCCAACAGTGGTACCTTACTTAAAGGATACAAGCTCTAAGCAGCATGTGTTAATGGATTGACTCAAAGCCCTGTCACTATACTCTGTATTCTACAGACTGGTAAGAATTGTCTTGTGTCTGTTATGCAAGGTGTACTCTGACCTAATACTGATGGATTTACTATACATCTATAAGTCCAGTGGCATCAGAAATACTTGGCCTAGATACAGAAACCTCTTTTGCAACATCAACAGGATGGATTGGGGGGACAGGTATATCTTGCAGAGGATACCACTGCTCTGGAGCATACTCCCCATCCACATTAAAAAAAAGTTTATCCCTGACCATATTCAAGTGCAACTTGGATCTATGGATGGGAAAATGAACATTTTCCCCAGGACACCCCCTGTAATACTAATGGACAGAGACAGCTCCTAAATGCTATGGCATGATCCTAGTTATTCTCATTATAGGTAATATATAACTGTCGATCACAGGTTAGGTAAGGTCAGTCTCTAACAAAATGGGATAGGTTAATTTCAGCACAAAAAAAGGAAATTGGCTATTGTTAAAATGGCCCACAAGAGCAGTTAACCTAGAACTTACCTATGAACCTATAATTCTATATTTAATAAAGGCGCTTTTAAGCACATATTGTATCATCTATTATCATGGAAATAAGTACGTCTGGTCTCATTAAACAGATATTCCTTTAGCTTAGTTTTAAAGCTGCTAAATGATTGCTGATTCCTTTCTTTGACTAGTGGGTGGTTGCAGGTAGCTGGCCCGAACCTAGCTAAAGCCTGTTCACTTAACTTTGGTTTTAAACAAAGTCCTTAATAGAAACCCAGTCTTATGGAATATCAGTGTCATTAAAATCAGGATACCACGAGCATATGAAGTAAAAACAGCAAAAACAGAAACGTTTATTCCAAATAAAATAGCACAGCAGTAAGAAACAGTTCAGACAATTTATAAAATTGGTTTAGGCAGCAGAATTACTGTTGTCCAGGAGTAAGTAAACAGCTTCTTGAAACAGTTTTGATGTTATGGTTTATGGGCTTCACCAAATCTGAATTCCAAGTGGATAACAATTTTTACAAAAAAGTGGACAGAGTCCATCTTAAAGGCAACACCAATCAATGTGTGGAATTGGTTGTGGATGACATCACCTATATTTAACCAGATGATATAGCAAATATGATGGCCTGCAAATTCAACTCAAATTTCTCCTCCTCATCACCCCCAATTCTTCCCTAAAAAAATACCTTCCACCACTCCACTGTCAATTATTATGAACGAATGGGTTGCTACTGAGATATCTAATGCTAAAAAAAAAATCAGTGGGGCCTGAGGATATACCAGGTTGCTTCCTAAACAGATTAAATCAGGACTTATCAGGTTCATTAGGATCTCTATTTAAACACAGCATCAGGATTGACATTTTTCCGATAAAGTTGAGGACAGTAACAGTCATCCCTCTTCATAAAGAGGAACCATCTACTGACTCAGGAAATTACAGACCCATACATTTAATTAGTCTTACATGTAAGGCCAAGGAAAGAATAATCATGGCTCTGATAAATAATGATATAGGAAACCTCCAAATAAAGAACCAGACCAAATTTGGCTTTGTCAAGGGCAGGTCATGTGTACTGAATCTGGTAGATTTATTTGAAAATGTCATTAAGGTCATGGATGAGGGTAATACAGTACATACTGCCTACCTCAAATGGCATTTGACACAATTCCTCACTCAAGTATTATAAATAAACTCACAAAACTGGGCATAAATCCCTATGTCACCAGAAGATAGCCAATTGCTCACAAACAGGACACATGGTTAAAGTAGGTAAATCCAGATCCATCAAGAGGCCAGTTACTAGTGGTGTGCCACAGGGCTCAGTGCTGGGAACCACTCCTGTTTGCAATATACTTCTCCAAAGTCAAGGTTAATATGGAAGGCCTCTGGATGACAAACTTTGCTGACAACTGCTAGCTGGGGCAATCATTGAATCCTCCAATGATGTAAACATTTTTCAGAAAGGTTTAGATGAGACAAATGATTGGCATCAGAACCATGGCATAAAACTAAATGCAAAAAATGCATTATCATACCTTTTGGGAAGTCAAATACCCCTGCAAATTACAACCAATGGCACACCATCATACCTCTCAACTGAACAAATTTTTGCAGAATGTCCAGATTTTTGCATTGTTTTTTTTTTTTTTGGTCGATTTTTCAGAAAACTGTGGATTTCTGGGAAATTACTGTAAAATCATAAAAGACTGAAGTTAAAAATAATGACAGACATTTGAGTTTCAGACCTCATACCCTTCAGAAAATTAATGTTAAAACAAAACCTGTTATTCTATCAACTTTCTAAGTTTGTAAGAGCAATATTTAAAAATTGTCCCTATTTTTAGGCCTTTGTCCCATTTTTATTTTTGGCTTTGTCCACATGCTCTAAGAGCTTGAGAGGTATGCTAAGACTAGACTCAGAGGTGAGATATCTAGGTAAGCAAATAGATAGTTGCCTGAACTCTGACCACCATGTGTCCACAGTGGTAAAGAAGTCATTCTATGTGGCACAACTTATGAGTAAAGGCATAGCATTCAGATCCAAGGAAATTATAGCCTTAGTGTGCATTTCATGCAGTGAAGTACCAATAACCATGAAGAAGCACACACTGTCCTGGTCAAGAGTGTGTTCCAACTGTTTATTAGTAAAACAACAAGTTAAGTGTTTTCATCCCCTCAACTGATGAAGTCTGTGAGGGGACAAAAGCACTTAACTTGTTGTTTTACTAATAAACAGTTGGAACATACTCTTGACCTGAAAAGCATGAGGTCCTTCATGGAAATTATAGCCTTGCTGTACTCAGCCCTCATTAAAACAATAATTGAATACAATGCACCATTTGGCATGTACTTGACTAGACACTTCAGCACCTGGAGTGACCTCAGAGATTCCTTACAAAGAAAATACAGGGTGTAAACAACATGTCCTATGTAGATAAATTAATAGTTCTATCCCTTTACTCTGTCTCCTGCCGACTATTAAGAGGTGACCTATGCCTGACCTACAAAGTACTCGCAAATCCAGCCCTGATGGACTAGCTACAAATCCACAAGTCAAACAGCATGAGGGTCACCTGCTCTAGGTATCTAACTTAGCCATTGACTCAAAACAAAACATGCTGGAGAGACAGATATGTATCTCAGAGATTGCCCCTTCTTTGGAACAGGCTTATTATTCCCATTAAGCAAAGTCCTTCACTGGCTTTCTTCAAATTCAGTTTAGATCAATGGATGAGGAATCACAAATAAACACTTAAGGTAGCACCTATGTCCATTATGGACAAGAGCAATCTGTAAGATACTCAAGGCATAGGCACAAATCCAGTTCATTCTCTTGCCCCTTGGAGCCATATATTGCATAAAATTGCGTTACACTGGATAGGCTTGTAAGGGCTCTTAAGCCATTAGCCTAGTAATCTCTATGAACCTATGAAAAGAGAAAGACGATGCTCTTATGCAAGGATAATTCCATGACTCCAGAGATATAGTGCAGTGCCCCACAGTTGTACATGAAGTAAAAGGGCACATCACAATTCAGCTGAGCTGAGAAAAAAGAAGTTGAGAGAGCAATTCTTAGTCATAGATGATATGAGAATCAAAAGGTTTTTCAAGGGATACTGAACTCAGTATTGTTTATAAAGAACCATGTATTTATTTATTTATTGTTTGTTTGTTAACCAGGTTAGTTGGCTGAAGCAAGACTCTTTTTGACCATTACCTTGGTTGAAAGGTAACAGAATAGCAAATACATATATATATATATATATATATATATATATATATATATATATATATATATATATATATTTTGGATGGAAATCATGTTGCCTATTAGTAAAGATATTGTATTTTGTATGCATTCCATTACTCTCTTAAAAAGCAACATGAGAGCCCAGACCGAGTACCAGATAATGCAAGTGAACATTAGGAGGTACAGAAAGGCAACACACTATACAGAATAAAGGAACTGGATTGCAAGAGTGGACTGTCCCCTTGCACTAGCATAGTCTGTCCTAAAGTTACATGTTCACTGAATTAGATATTGTCATTTCTCTAAAGGTTGGGTGTCCTACATCCTACATGTTAGGCTGGATTTCAGCTTTTGACAGAAAACTTCATGTCCTTTGGGGGGTTCCACTATTAAATTTTAAATTATATGTGGAGAAGCTGTAACCAGTAAACCAACATAGTTGAACCTTTGTCTGTGTGATAAAAAAAGCACTTTTAACAGGGGCAGGCTTCTCTGTGCCCAGTCTGTTGAGGATATTACCCCTTCCCCTTTTTAATTATATGTGGGTTGCTTATCTATGAAAAAAAACCACTACTGGCTCTATAATAAAAACAGCAGCAGATTTTGTAGCAGAAACAGCTATATAAGAGCTGCAGCCTATTCAGATGGGATTGATGATTTTTTCGGCACTGTCCACTTCAAACTCAGACACTGATAGTTAAAACATACTGCAGATGTAAGGCTCTGTAGTAGGGATTATATCAAAAAGAAAGAACGATCACCACGGCTCAAATAAAACCAAAACTTTTAATAAAAAATAAAACAAAACCACCAACAATAAAAGGTAAGTGCTTTCATATTCCTCAGACTGCTTCTTCAGACCAATTAAACAGTACTGCACCTGAATAAATTTAGCAACTTAAATGTATGTCTCTGTCCCTTAGAAACTTGTTGTACTAGTGCATTACCACTTGAAAGGGGCTGTGATGACAATGACCTAGATGACTGTGTAAGATGTGGAAGTCAGACTATAGGGAGACCATATTTTTCTAATGACAGTAAAGATCTCATAGATATAAGACCAACACATACAACCAGCAGTCATGCTAGATTAACTTTAACTTATTCTAGTAATGTGAACACAATGTGTGATATACTAAAGAAAAAACTGGGCAATGTTATGTGTAGATGACAAGCTTAAACAGATTGTAAGTGATAAACCACAATTCAGTTTTAGAAATAGCATGTCCCTTAAGCAACAACTATTTTTAAAAGAATACTGAGAAGGACTATGTACCAGCATTCAGGTACCTTTATCTGTAGGGGATGTAAGCCTTGCAAGTTTGTCTATACAGGGTGCACTTTTACACATCCTACACAAGATTTTGTAATAGAGACATCCTTTTATGCTGATTGTACAATGCAGAATCTTATATATTTTGCTTTTTGTGTAGAGTGTTTTGTATTCTATGTAGGTAAAATGAACAGGCTTTTCAAAGATTTTAGAACATATGAATGATATTAAGAATAAGAAACTAGGTAATGCAGTAGCACAACATGTCTCTGATATGGCACCGAGACATGCAATTAAGTTCATGGACCTAGAGTTAATCCAAATATAAGAGGTGATGACTTCAAGAATTTTATAGAATGAGAGAACAGAAGTGGATTATCTATCTAACGGCAGATAAGCAACCAGATGTTAATGAGAGAGTTTCTCTTAAATGAGTGCTGAAAGCAGGCCAACTCCAACATTAGTATTCTTCAGCATATATTGGGCTTTCTCTCTATTTTAAGCAGTTCTATTTCACAGCAACAGATTGGTTGCCTTAATTGTTAAATTTGCTCAGGTGTAGCAATGTTTAATAGGTCTGAAGAAGCAGTCTGAGGAATGTGAAAGTGTTTTGTTGGTTGTTTTGTTTTATTTTTTATTAAAAGTTTTGGTTTTATTTGAGCTTACAGTGATCGTTCTTTCTTTTTAATATAATTTTAAATACATTGTTAGAATGGTCTTTACCAGTCTGTTGGACTTTTGTCTTCTGTAGTGGGAATGGCAAGTGACTATAAATATTAATAATAATCTTAATGACTGAGGGTGCTGCTATTCATTTTATAAAATCTGTCCTATTTTTATAAATGCACCATGTTTTCAGCATGTAATATATGTCTGGGGGAGGGGAGAATGTTCTAAGAAGGAAAAGAGTCATACCATTTGTTACTTATGCCATCTGGTGATCAGTAAGATGAAAGCATACAACATTTTAAACAGCTACTAAAACCCCTCAGGTTTAAGACATCATAGACTAACATATATTTTTTGAGATGGTTCATGGGTTATAGAATTTCACTTCCTTTTAAGTTACCCTAAGGTAATGTAATATACTTTAAATTTGATATGAATACATTGTGTTTCCATCTGTAAGTTTCATTGTTGTGAAGTGGAATTGAAATATTAATGCTGATGTTCACCATGTTTTTTAATATGATCTCTGCCCAGTATGACCCAGCCATTTTGCATAGATTAATCAGACATATATATTGTGTCACAACGGCATGATTAGATTTTTTCTCGGTCTGTTAATATAGGAGCTGATGAAATTTATGCCCCATGAATGATTGCTATGAATGTAAACTACAGTGCTACTGTCACTATGAGAGCAGAACACACTACTTAAGAATTAACAGATATTTTCAAAATTTCATCAGTGATAAGGACAGATGGAGTAATGGGATATGAGGTACCAGAATGCAGCTCATGAAAACAGGAGGAGAATATTAATAACTTTCCACTATGACACTAAGAGTAGATCTTTGGCTAATCACTCAGCACATTTTAGATAAAAGAATAGTGTGCATTATAAATAAAAATAGTAAAGAAATAATCTCCAATTGTTATATGCAAATATATTATGCTTGTATGTGAGAGTGCAGTTCTACCAGCAGCGCTTGTGTATTTAGTTACCATTTTTATCTTTTTATCCCATAAGTACTATATGCTGGGCTAAGCTGACAGAGGGTTATAGAGCAGCTGGACTGCTTGTATGTGAGAGCGCAGTACTACCAGCAACGCTCGTGTACCTTTAATTTCCCTTCTCCCTTCTGAAGCGCAACTGTTCTCCCGCCTCTTTTTAAAGAACCTTTACTATATGAATGCGCTTACACTCTTCTCCTAGAGCGGCACCCTGAGAACAAATCTAGACCCCAGCTTAGCATTACCTTTAATTAATACTTTGGATGGAATCCACTCAAATCATTGTTGGTATTGTCTTTATAATTTATTTTGTCAATACCCATGTTACTGGAATCTAGCCTTCTCTTTATTAGAAGTGAATCACGCTGAGACTTGGTAGGGTTAGACTAAACGTGGTACTTAGGGTGCAATTGTATGCCGCCTTGCCTATTATAACTCAATTAATTGTGCACACTGGCTGTTTATTGTGATAGCTGAAAGGCTATAATTGACTAGGATTCAACTGTATTTTGCTGCTTTATTGTTTATCATTGTCACCATCTTAGACACACCTAAACCCTACTAACAGTTTTTCTGAGTTGCTCAGTAGGACTGTGTACATAACTGGCTTTTTTGATGATTTTGTATATGTACATTGCCTGCCTCTGCCAAACAAATCAGTTGTGTCTCTCTATAATAGTGTGTAGATGTACCTAACATCAAAATACAAGCCTACATCTTGTTTTTTGGCTTAGCTACTGTTGTATTCTTGAGTACAGTGTTACCATTTCAGTAAGTGTATGTGTCAAAGGTGCTTTTTACCAATGTATTTGTCTGTGTTCCTTCCTTAACTGTATAAGCTCTATACTGAAATCACTACTGGTCATTCACTTAACTGTTATTTTCTTTCTCTAACCTTCATAGCTTTCAACCTCCTTCCTGCATTAAGAATTTGAGAACCTACCTGCCTGGCCAATATGGACCCCCTTCAAATAAGTCCTACCATCTCATCTGCATCCCTAAGATACCTTCGTCCTATGCTCAAAGCCCCTCCCTCCAAAGGATTCAAGAAAGTGCATTGACCCGCCTGACCAAACTGTGTACTGAATTGTTCTTTATTACATAAAAATAGGTAGTGAATGTTTGAAGTCTCACTCCTGAGCCAGGTACCCAGCAGCCAGTCCCAGCTCTCCCCCTAACTATTAACCCTTCTCTCCTTTGTATCTATTAACTGAGTTACTTTTCTTGCTTTTTTTCTACTTTGCCAGCTTGCTGTAATCAAGCTTTTGTCCACTAGCTGGCACCCTAAACATGGCTTGTGTTATATCCCTTATTCCCTTCTCTAGTATTATATCCCTCACTACTTATTATTTTCTCTTCTTTTTTCTCCTATTTTCTATTACTACCCCCTCTATTAGCTATATTCCCCTTTCCCCTCACCACTATCTCCTGTAACCTAACAATTGTAATAGTACTCCCCACTCACCTGGAATTACCTAGAACTCCTCAACAATCTTCTGATTGTCTCTGTGACCTCATCCTTTACTTGCTCTAACCTGCTCTGTTTGCCCTGCGGGCTCACTCCGCTCCCCTACCCTACCCCATTCCCACCCCCACATTTCAATTACAGTTATACCTATACACCACACCCATACATAGCCACTCCCACCTCAATCACACCACTCCAGCCTATCACATCACACCTACTAATTACCCTACTTCCACCAAGGAACATCAGCCACACCTATCCCTCCCCTAGCAAATCATCCCAATCACCAAGCCAGCATATCTAAACCTTAACATGAATACACCTCCCAAACCCAAACCTGTGCACATCTTACCATTTCTCTTGTGCTTAACTATCTTCTCACTGCTAACCTGTATTGCCAACTACCAAATACAACTTAGTTACACTCACATACCAAGGAAAACTACTAACACTAACTATAGTAACACACTACCCCTTACTCAACTAGCCCCATACCTCTACCAAACTCCCTATATCCAAAACATTGCACATAAAATACTCCCAACACACTACCAGTTCCAAACTGATTTAAGCTACCATAGGATCCTGCAAAAACTACTCAAACTCTATTTTTACCTGAGAGATCAGCTCAATCGCTGCATTGATATACACCCAAACCCAGGCCCACTACATGCAGGAACCCAAATCAATGACCTAAAAAACATCGGGACAAAAACTCCCTCCTTATCATAAATCTAAATGTCAGAAGTATTCTAAACAAAGTCCAAGACCTGCATGCACTTCTCTCCTTCTATCAACCTGATATAGTAATATTAACTGAGACCTGGCTCAAACCAGTGAACCACAATAATGAAATTACTGCACCAGGCTATAATATAACTCGCAATGACAGAATAGGAAGAAAAGGAAAGGATGTTGCAATAATGTACAAATCTCACCTCATCCTTGAGCAACTAGAAATAACAACCCCAAACCTAGGAAAAGCAGAACTCACCCTAACTAAACTAAAACTTAATGCAACCAAACAAATCAACATCATAGGCTGCTACATCCCACCAGGCAATAATATTACCATTACAGAGAACCTGCTAGAATAGATATCTAACTCACTCCCCCAAGAAAATATAGTATTAGGGGATCTTAATATTGACTGGCATAACTGCTCCAGTCAAAACCCACTCTCCCATATCAATTTACATGGCCTAACCCAACTTATAACTTCCCCTACAAGTACTGATAATAGAACCAAGCATCAGTCCATACTAGACTGGATACTTGTATCCCACCCTTCAATGATATCTCAAGCAGGTTGCCTGCCAGACATACTGATTGACCACCAAGCCACTTTTCTCCTCAGATCTAAAGTCCCACAACTTACCCAAATATCCACAAAGCAAATTAGGAAAAAAAAAAGACTTTAACCGCTGCAACTTTGTAAATTACCTAAAATGGTGTAACTGGGTCCCCCCTAAAAAGCCTACCTCTAGATGAAGCAGTTTCATACTTCAATACAACTTTCTTAAGCAACCTAAACCATCATGCTCCCTCCAGAACAACAAGAATTAAACTAATTATGCACCTTGGCTAACCCAAGATACAAAGACCTTCCTTAAAAAGAGAAATAAAGCCTGGAGTAGCTACTGTAACACCAAATCACTAACCAATAAACAAACATACCTGGAACTATGTAACAAAGCCAAAAAACTTATCAAAACAGATAAAACTTTGTACTACCAAAAAATACAAGACAAACATAGGAACAGCCCACAAAAATTCTGGGCAGCAATTAACTCTGTTCTACAACCAGGGAAAACAATTACCCCTACCACAAAAACTGGAAATAACCTAGACAATATCCCCACACAATTTAACCACTTCTTCACAGACACCATTCAAACCCTAGGAAACAACCAACCCTATGCCAACCACCCCAACCCTACCACTACCCCCCTTCACCTGAAACTACAAACAACTATCCCAACTTTAGCTTCCACCCAGTATCTACTAAATCCATTGAAAAACTACTCCTAAAACTCAAACTTACCATTCCAGCTGCTGATAAATTACCACCTGAATACCTACAACTAGCCACAGAAGAAATAGCATACCCCATCTCCATCCTAATAAGCAGATCCATCTCTGAGTGTGCAGTACCTCAGCTATGGAAAGTTTCATATATCATCCCACTACACAAAGGGGGCAGCTCTCGAGAACTCAACAACTGCGGCCCCATAGCCATACTACCCCCTTTATCAAAAATTCTAGATAGGGTAATCCACAAGCAACTTCTGCAATACCTCCTAGATAATAAACTACTATCACCACAACAGCATGGCTTTAGACCATTCCACAGCACCACCACCGCACTCACAGCATTCACTAACATAATCAATAATCACAGAAATAATGGACTGTATGTATCCGCCACATTCTTAGACCTATCCAAAGCATTCAACATGGTTAGCCACTCAAAACTCCTTCACTCACTATCCACCCTAAACCTCAACATCCCTGCCATCTCCTGGTTTAAAAGCTACCTAGTAGGCAGGCAACAAGCTGTACTGTGGCAGAACCAACTCTCTTCCTCTCTCCCAGTCTCCCTAGGGGTACCCCAAGGCTCCATCCTGGGACCACTACTCTTTACCCTCTTCACCAATCAGCTCCCATCCAATATTCCCAAAGCCTCAATAGTGCAATATGTAGATGATACTACCATGATATGTGCAGCCAAAACAATTGACCTACTTCACTTCCAAACACAAGAATGCTTTTCCCTGGCCGAAACTTGGATAAACAAACAATGCCTAATTTTCAACCGAGGAAAAAACAATCTACTCCTGTTTAGCTCCCACAGATGCAAACCTCCCTCTGACAGTTTCACAATCTCCTCAAAGAACAACACCACAATCACCCACACCAACCACTCCAAACTACTAGGGATTGCAATAGACAACAACCTCAGATTTGACCTACACATTTCCTTGACCATAAAAAAGTACATAAAAAACTTGGACTACTCTATCACAACAAAAAAATTCTCAACAACCACTCCAAAGTTACAATAGCCAGGACTCACCTTCTATCCACCTTGCTGTATGCCTCCCCTGTCCTTATAAATCTCCACAAATCTGATCTAAACAAACTTAATAGCTGTTACAGTAAGATAGCCAAATTCACTACAGACTCACCCATCAGAACACACCACTGCGACTGCCTCAAAATACTGAACTGGCTCGAACTACCTTAACTACTATAACTCAATCAACTATCACTATCCCACAAAATAATACATTTCTCTGAAAACACCCCAGCTCTACAAAATTTTCTTCAACCCTATACCACCACCAGGCCCTTAAGATCTAGTACCCAAAACCTCCTCAAGGTTACCAAATTCAACAATGAGGCTGGTAAGGCAGTTTGCAGCCACTATATCTCAAAAGCCTGGAACTCCCTTCCTCCCCAAATAACTGACTTCAAATCCCTGACCATGTTCAAAAAACTACTCAAAACTTACTTCCTAAACAAACGGCATTGCTCCTGCATCACCCCTGGCTAATACCTCATCTCTAAAGTTCACCAACCTAAAGAAAGGCTGTCATACTAACCAATTCTGCACAATGTACCTTCCTATGACTGGTACACATTTGTACCTCCTAACTCTGTAGTGGCGATATTGCTATCCATGGAATTCTGCACTTTATACTACCCACCGCTATATTCTCCAGTAATACCAAAGAGTACTAGGATTATGTATCCTATCTTTGAAACTTACTGAATAACAAAATGCTGTTCCTCACATTTGTGTCTTAGACCTTTTTTCTTCCTTGTAATGTAATCTATCCCAGGAATGTTGTGCTTAGAACCATTATACTGTTGGGATGTTGTGCTTAGAACCTACAAACTGTGATAATAACTAGCTACTAATATGTTTACCCTGTAATACCAAGAATATGTACCCTAAATCTGTGTATGTCAAAATCTTGTCATTCTTTTTTCTCTTTGTCTGTAATCAATTGTTATCGTATTGTCTAAAGTTGTTCTCTTGGAGCTTTTCTCCCCGGGCCTCCACTGAAAATGGACTTGTATCCAATTGGACTCTCCTGGTCAACAAATGTAAAATAAAATAAATAAAATAAAAATAAATTAAGTACAATGGATCAGCATGCAGCTTGTACTAAATTCAAAACAATTGCTTGTGTAATCTTCCATTTAGAAATACTACCTGTTGGAAAACCACAGATAGGTATGAAGTGATATGCAACATGAGGGGTTAAACCAAAAATTTTCTGGATATCAGTATATCAAGAAGGGGGAATGAGATGAAAAAAGGCATGTTCAAAAAAATAAATAAATAACAGCTTCAGAGAATAGGCCATGGGTTGAGTCCAAAAAACTGGAGTGTACCATGGACTGAAGAATCTAAGGGGAAAGGTGTCAAATATGTTAGGCCATCATAACCCAAAATGTGGAAGGATGGCCTCATCCAAACAAGCATAAAGGACTACATCAGAAATTGGCTATGTTTTTCTTCTGTAGGAAACAAGAAATGGAAAGAAGTAAGATTTATGAATTAATTCCCCAACTGAGAGTTTAATCCAAAACCAGGTGAAATCTTCAGATAGTTACAGAACTTCTTAAAGAAGAGAGAGGAAGGCAGATGGCTAATCTGGAAAGTGAAATATAAAGACACAGATGGAAATCTGGAAATTGCTATAGTTCAAACAGAGATGATAAAAACAGTGTTCCTCATTTTTTTTGAGGCTTTGAAACTAGTGGAGAGGCCATTTGGTTCAGAGGGGATTTTAGTGTTACAAGTGAGCCATCGTTAGGTTATTTAGTAATAAAGCACATTATTCTAAAAGTGTAGGAGAGTTTAGTACTCATGATGATGTAGAAGTGATGGGCAGACCTGCAGAAACAGATTTACCCAGAGAAAAAAACTCACCATTACCTAAAATTACCAGTTACAAGCAAGAAGACTGGGCATTTTTTGAGGGGGAAAAGGCTATGCTGGATATGTTGAAAGGCATGCAGATAAATGTATTTTGGATCTCAGTGCAGCCTTAATGGAGACTGACTATGCAGAGAGGTATCTTGGCAAAAAAATTTGAAAAAGGCCTTCTCACAAGTGGATAGAAGGTAGTATAAACTAATGCATCAGAAGATGGTTGATGACTCCATAAAACAAAATTAGAAGGGTGGAGAGAACTGGGAGGAACTTAGTGGGATGAAATTAAGACTGCTCTAAGAAAAACTAGTAGGGAATAACAGGATGAAATGGAGGGCACACTATAACAAAAACAGAACAGGTAATAAAGGATTAATTTTGCTATCTGGGAAGATCAGATAGGTGAACACAAGATGGTAAAAGCTGACTTCAGTCTAGGGAAGATACTGAAGCATGAACTATATATTCATTAGATGAAAAGAAATTTTAATAGAATGACTTTTCTTGGGTAGAGGAGGAACTGTAAACAGGTCACTAGCTAACATATTCAAGAAAGCACAGTGAGAAACTTGGAATCATAACAGAGGGTTCACGTAGCTGTAAGGGAACAAACTAAGACCAAGAAAGACTGTACTTCAAAAATCAAATATTGGACTCTGTGACATGTATACAAAATGGTTAATTTATTGCCAATAAAGACAGTAGGTTGAGCACTTTTGTCCCTACAACTTGGTACATCTTCATAACAAAATCACAAAAGTGTATGAGGTTAAATACTAATTACTTTCACATACAATTGTTTAATTAAAATAATATAATTAAAGTAACAGCAACCACAAAGGGAGATGTATCATCAAAGAATATACATTTTTTATATTTAAAAACAAAAAAGTCTTGGGACACAAATTAAAACCTGAACATTATCATAGCTTTTCTGTTCTCACCTTCAAAACAGAATGAATAGAAATTTGATCATTAAGACTGGGAGTGTAGAAGCATCCAGTCTGAGTTGCCACACTAACTCTCTGTATTCTCTTATTTCCTAGTGACTACTCCTCACATCGAATGGAATTTTCTCTAAAATTTCAAATTCAAATTTTGTAAAACCCCCACAATCCAGGGTATGTTTACAAACTGCATTATTTAAATTTTCTTTCTTAATATTATACAAATGCTTGTACATTCCCTTTCCCAAACTCCTTTCTATTTTGACTATATAAAAGATTGGCATCTATAACAAAATGCTATGTAAACTATTTCTTTCATATCACAATTACATTTTGTAAAAAATACACTAGAGTGGCAATAATTGTTTAGCATTATAACTTTTTTGTCAGTAATATAGTGGCATTGATTGCATTTCCCACATTTTGAGGTTCATTTAGTATATACCACCATACAATATTGAAGCTCACTGAATGGCTCATCACTCACCTCTTCTGTACATGGACCCAGAAGGATAGCTGAGTGTTACTTGTACTGGGAGTATCCCACTCCCAGGTAGCTAGTTTGAGTCCCTGTGTTGCAAATGGGACATTCCCTAGTTGCCTCTTGTGTTTCTGTGTGTGTATGTGCACTATCAGTCTCACATCTATGAGGGCTACTAACAACTATAAAACACATACCCACCAGTGTTAGTTGTTTTGGTGTCACATAAACCTCAATTGGCATGGTGGTGAGTAGCCAGATGGAAACACTGACATTGTGTGCTCATTCTCACTACTTCTACGTCCAGTTCTTCCAGTATTTAAGCCATTATACAAAATCATGTTTTCTGGGTTATAATCCAAGTTTATCCCTCCGTGGCACAGAGATGGAGTTGCTGTTTTTGGAAAAGGTGGAAGAAGATGAGAAATGTAATGGGTTATTTGAAGGTTGAATAAGAAGAGAGCTGGGAAGATAGTACAGCAAAAAGATGAAGATAGATAAGGATGGGAAGAAGAGTTCGGTGTTAGCTCAGACAAAGATGTTTTGCAGGAATAAAATGAAAAAAATGCATATCACCATTTCTCATTTCTCACGCATCAAGTGAGCTATGACTAGATGGGATAACATGAGATAAGACAATTTTACTACAGATCGTCTTTGGTGAGAATCATGACAAGGAACTAGATCAGGTAAAAAACACATGCAAATATGAAATGATTTTGTTATTCTTCAGACCCTTCATCTCTGAATCAAACTTCCACTACATTTGAAGCAGACTAGCACTCAACTCACCTTAAAAGTCAATCAAGATAATTGGTTGGGCAACATCAAATTCCTCCCCGGGCTATCATCTATTACCTTCTTTGAGGCTGGAGGCAACTTCTGAATATGAATTACTATTTATTTATTTGGTAATTGTTAACCGGGTTAGTACAGCTGAGCCAGAGGCCCAATTTCAGTGGAGACCCGAGGAGAAAAGCTCCAGTGATAAAATAATGTTCTTTAACATACAGAGTAATGATAACATACATTCAGAGTTTTACACAGTAGTACATAGTGAAAAGGATGTAATAAGGAAATTACAGTAGTACAATATGATTATGAAACTAAAATAGCTTTTTAGTGAAAAACAAAAACAAAAAAAAAAAAACAAATTTTATACTTGCGCAGAAAAGTGACATCTTATATAGTTTGCAATAGATATTTACAACTAAGTCTAGGTCAGTATAGGTACAGGGTGGAGAGAGTTGATGACCAAGTTGAAAGTTTCAGCAAGCAAGAAGGAAATGTGATAGTAAACAAGAGTATAATACAAGAGTAATAAACAAGAAGAAATGTGAATAGTAAACAAGAGTATAATACAAGAGTAATAAACAAGAATAAATGTGAATAGTAAACAAGAGTATAATACAAGAGTATTAAATGAGAAGAAATGTGAATAGTAAACAAGAGTATAATACAAGAGTAATAAACAAGAATAAATGTGAATGGTAAACAAGAGTATAATACAAGAGTAATAAACAAGAAATGTGAATAGTAAACAAGAGTATAATACAAGACTATTAAACAAGAAGAAATGTCAATAGTAAACAAGAGTACTATAAGTAGAGCTGGAAATTATGTTGAAGAGAGAAGTAGTGGAAACTGAAATGTGTTATTGTCTGATGTAAAATAGGAAATAACTGCAAGGTAGAGATAGGATACTGTGCAGGAGTAGTATAGGGAGAAACTACTGGAGGAAAAAAAAACAATAGAAGTAGATAATGGGATGTGTCATGAATTAGTATGATTAAGGATACTTATAAAGAGATAAGGAGAAAGAAAAGAATTATAGTGGGAATGTGTAAGTGAGTGACGTGTTTGGGAAGAGATGTGAGGTAGGGTTGGAAGGAGTGAGAGGGCTTAAGTGGGTTCATGGCAAGAACAGATCCATGATCTTACGAGTAATTGTTTTAATTGCTTTTTGAACTGAGTTGTGTTTGGGGTGTTTCTGATATGATGAGGGAGTTTGTTCCAGGCTAGGGACACATTATGGTTATAGAGAAATTTACCTATGTTTCTTTTTGGTTTATGTATGTCAAGGAGATGTTGGTCAGAGCTTCTGGTTGGTCTGTTGGGGGTGTGGAAAGATACAAGAGAAGACAGGGAGGGGCATGCAGTAGGTCTGTATAGGATGGAGTCAGTGATTTGGAGTTGTGATATGAAAAGTTAGTAGGGCAGTTCTGGCCATTGTAGTTGTTTTAAAGCTATGCAATGATGGGATTTATAGGGTTGATTAGTTACAAATCTAGTGATTTATTGTAAGTTTGTTCAAGTTGTGAAATTAGTGAGGATTGTACATTAGAGAGGATGGGTGAAGTGTAGAGAAGGCCTGGTAGTAGCTAGATAGAGTTTGGTCTCAGGAGTGAGATTTTTTTTTGTTGTGGTACAATAACTCTAATTTTGGTGTGTCTTTTTGATACACAGATGAATGTGATGGTCAAATTTAAGCTGATCATCGATAATGGTACCGAGGAGTTTAGTATGAAGGTCGGCTTTGATGGTGGTGTTGTCTAGTGAGTGGATAGAGAAGGAGGATTTATGGTGTGAGAGTGAGTTAGGTAGGAAGAGTAAGAGTTTACTTAGGGTTTAGAATTAGTTACTAGATAGGTTTGTAATGGTCTAAAAAATGAATGCCCAATACTTGCCTATGAACTTATACAGAAGTCAAGAAGTCAATAGTTAAGTTCAGCTTTAAACCATTAAAAGTGTTAATAATATAATGAATCCTACCAAAATCTGACTGTTGGGGCTACCAATTATCTATGGAGAAGTGTGTGACAAGACAGTATAGATATATTGAAGGGAGTGGCAATCTTATGCCCAGGGAATGTAGATTTAATTAATAAGAAAATGGTGAGGGATAGTCAGTCACAGAGGCAGAATGATCTAAGAAAGGAATGTTATAAAAATGTGTTGAAAAAATGGATCAATGAGGAGGCCTTGGAATGTGAAAATGTGGCAGGGCTACCCACTTGATGGCATAAAATATGGCTCTAGGTGATTTGGTCATGCTGACTAACATTGCCAAACTGACATGGGTGTTACCAGTGATAAGTGGGTTGAGGACCCAAACTACATGCTAATGGTCAGAGCGTGCCTTCCATAAAGCCCAGCAGCCCTCAATAAGCTACTGGCCGACTGGTGTCCATTTGCACCACCTGGGTTACCTGGGATAGTTCTGTTGAGCAAAAACTAGACAAAAAATCAATCAGCATGCCAAACATAAACTAAGAATTGCTACACTCAGTGTAGGTTCACTGACAGAGCACACCTTGGAAGTGGATGACTTGATGGTACGTAGAAGGCTGGACAGCTTTTGTATCCAAGAAACAAGATGGAAGGGCAGTGCAGCTGGCTTGGGATCCAAAGTCTACTACTCAGGAGGAAGACAGGCTAGAAGATGTGTGGGAATTTTGGTGAGGGCGAGGCTTCAGAAGGCAGTGATGGATATCATCAGAATTACTGACAGACTCATGCCGATCAGACTCCAGTGGAATGATAGGGTAGTTTACATAATCTCAGCCTATGCCCCACAGTAGGGTTATGATAATTCATGCAGTGGTTACAGGATCTACTAACTAAAACAGAACAATGTGAATTGGTGTTGATCATAGGTGACATGAATGCACATATCAGAACATACAGAATAGGGTATATGAGGATTGCCTTAGTCCACATGGGTGGGGCAACAGAAATAAAGAAGGAGAGGCCATTCTAGACTTCTGTCTGGCAAATGGCTCAATAGTAGCCAACACAGTTTTCAGAAAGAAAGATGGTCACAAGATCACATACAAGAGTGGCCAGCATGCAACTCAGACAGACTTTCTCCTAGTACAGAAAAGGCACTGGCATGGAATCATTGCTTACAAAGTCATCCAAAATGAAACAGTCAGCCTACAGCATAAACCACTGGTTGTCACAGTCAGCTGCATGAAATGGTTAGAGAAGACTCTAAGGTCAGGACAGACAAGGCTAGAGATCTGGAAGTTGACTTGAGATAAACTACACCAGTTGAAGGAATTACACTGGGCACCAGCATCCCAAGAAGAAGAAGAAATAGGTAGAGGTGAAGAAGAATGGCAGCGCCTAGAAACAGCATGTGTGAGAACTACAGAACTGACATGTAGCTGAGCTAAGTATGGAAATAAGGTACATAAGGAAAGCTACAGGTAGAATTCAGAAGTCCAGGAAATCATCAAAAGAAAGAAAGGGTGCAGTTAAAAGTGGGAGATAGAAAAGACAGACCAGGCTAGGAAGGAATACGGGTTGGCTAACAAAGAAGCTAAGAAAGGAATTTCAGTAGCAAAGAATGGGACATTGGAGACACTCTACCAGCTTCTGGAAAGTGACTCAGTAAGTGGTACATAGAAACTATATCAAGTTTGAAGACAAAGACAGAAAGATAAAGAAGATAGTAAGGCACCCTTCCTAAGGGATGCTAGGCACCCTTCATAAGGGATGCTAGTAACAACATGCTCACCAGTCCACAGGACATCAAAAGCAGCAGGAAGGAGTACTTCCAGCAGCTTTTGAATGAAGAAAACCCCACAGAACCTGTACTGACCCAGACACAGCCTACAATGAGAGAAAAAGAAGAGCCCACACTCAGAGAAGTAAGAATATCACTAAGAAAAATGAAATCAGGGAAAGCAGCAGGCTCAGATGAGGTCAGAGCAAATATAATAAGGGTGAGATAGGGGAGAAATGATTGTTGAGGGTATGCATAGCATTGTGGAGAGAAAGACATATCTCAGATGACTGGAGAATAAGCATATTCATGCCAGTGTGCAAGAACAAAGGGGACATTTGCAACTATGAGCAGTACAGAGGTATCAAACTCCTGTCACATTGCATGAAAGTTCTGGAGAGTGTGATTGATAAACTGATACACAGAGTAGTAGAAAGTATGTTGGGAGATGAACAATTTAAATTTAGATCAGGATGCAGCACAACTGAGCCAATGTTCGCAGTGAGACAGAAAGTTGAGAAGAAGATAGAGATGAGGAAAGTGTCCAACTGGCCATTCCTATACTTTGAGAAAGCCTATGACAAGATCCCAAGTAAGTTGATTTGGGTAGTACTGTGGTAGTTTGAGACCCAGAAACATTGCTAGAATTAGTGCAATCTATTTACAAGGACCCAATGACTCAAGTAACAACAGTGTCCAGTCTAACAGAGGAGTTCCCAGTAGGAATGGGTGTGCGCCACGGTTCAACTCTGAGCCCGCTGCTCTTCATACTGGCAATGAACTACATTAGCAAACAGGTTGGAGGGGACAGAACAACAAAGTTGGTGCATGCAGGCGATGTGATGTTACAGGCAGACTCTGAGCAAGAACAAAGGATAGGGGAATGGATTGCAAAACTGAAGGCACAATGGATGAAACTAAGCACAGATAATACAATGGTAATGGCAGCAAACTGGGGAAATCAGAACAAATTGAGAATTGACATAGAAGGGGAGATACTGGAAAAGGTTAATAGCTTCACCTATCTGAGAGGGTTGGTTGATGGGAAGGGAAGTATGAATGAAAAAGAGAAAGCTAGAATCAGAGGGGCTGCAGCCAACAGTCATAGAGTATCGGGTATAGTGTATAACAGAAGAATGCCAACGAAGCTGAAAAGTAAGGTGTACAAAACAGTGGTGTGATCTTAACTACTGTATGGTTATAAAGCTGGGCAGTAAAGGCAGAGCAGTTTTGGAAGCCAGAGGTGATGGAAATGAAGTTCCCGAGAAGGGTGATAGGATGGGCAATGTGGGACAGATGAAGAACTGAGGACATAAAAGCAGAAGCCAATGGTGCTCCAATTGCAGAAAAGATCAAAGGCAACAGATTACTGTGGTTTGGGCACATGTAAAAAAAGCAGAAACCAATCGGGTGAAGATGATTTGGAACAGACAGGAAGAAAGTAAAAGGTAATAAGTAAGATGTGGATGGATTGTGTAAGAGAAGACAGTCAGGTCTGAGTGTCAAAGAATGCAGGAGTGTGGCACTGAATAGAGTGAGATGGTGACAGTTAACATAATACCACAGCCCCATGTAAAACATGGGAAAAAGGGTGTCGATGCTGATGATGATAAGAATAGAAAAAGGTAGACCAGACTAAGAAGAAGTACTTGTTGGCTAACAAAAAGGATAAGTGAGGAGTTAGTAAAAAGCAAGTCATCAGTGGCACTCTACCAACTTCTGGATTGTGACTCAGTAGATGGCACTCAGGAACTCTATCAGGATGCATGGCAAAGGCAGAAAGATAAAGAAGATAAGTCAGACACCCTTCATAAGGGATGTCAGCAACAATCTCTCACTAGTCAACATGAAATCAAAAGCAGATAGAAGGAGTACTTTCAGCAACTTCTGAATGAAGACAACCCCACAGAATCTTCACTACTATTGACACAGCCTACAATGAAAGAACATGAAGACAGCACTAAGGAAAATGAAGTTATGGAAAACAACAGGATCAGATAAGGTCACAGCAGATATGATCAAGAGTTTGGATAACATATGGGAGAAATGTCTCACGGGCATACTCATATAGTAGTATGGAGAGAAAAATGTATCCCAGATGACTGGAGAATAAGCATACTAGTGACCGTGTACAAGAACAAAGGGGACATTCATAACTGTGGGAAGTATAGATATATCAAATTCCTGCCACACTGCATGAAAGTTCTGGAGAGGGAGACTGATAAACAGATGCACAGAATAGTAAAAAGCAAGTTGGAAAATGAGCCTTCAACACATGACCTACATGGACAGACTGAAGGTCCTGTAACTGTACTTTATATTTTATAGGCTGCTGAGAGGTGACTTGTGCCTGACCTACAGAGCAGCCTCGTACCCTGCCCTAATGTAAATGCTGCACATCCACAAGTCATATAGGACAAGATTCACTCACTCTAGGGATCTTAACTTAGGCTGCAACATTAACAGGACATACTGGAGAGACAGATATGTCTGTCGGAGATTTTCACTCTACTGGAACAAACTCCCAGTTTATTTTAAACAGAGCTCTTCAATGACCCTATTTAAGCATAACTTAGACAACTGGATGGGAGACCATAAATTTACCTCAGGGGTGTCACCTATGTCCCCCTTAGATAGGAACAGTCAGTGCTAATCATAGACACAAGCTACAAGTATAGACCATCCAACATGGTCAATAAGGGAACAAGGTTATAACATGGCTAGGCTTATAAAGGCCCTAGGGCCAATAGCCTAGTAACCTCCTATGAACCTATGAACCTATCAGGAATTTGGATTTGGATCAGGATACAGCACAACCGAAAAGTTGTTTGCAGTGATACAATTAGCTGAGAGGAGTCCAATTCGGCAATCCTAGATTTGGAAAAAGCATATGAAATGGTCCCAAGAAAACTGATACTGGCAGTCCTGAGATGGTTCAAAGTCCAAAAAACATTGGTAGACTTAATTTAGGCTATCTACAAGGACCCAATGACTCAAGTACAAACAGTTTTACATGTCACAGAGGAGTTCCAGTGGGAGCGGGTGTGCATCAGGGTTCAGCTATGGTCTCACTGTTGTTCCTACTGGTGATGGACTACATCAGCAAACACATTGGAGGGGACAGATCAACAAAGTTGCTCTATGCAGATGATGTGGCATTACAGGCAGATTCTGAGCAAGAAATTCAGCAGAGGATAGAGGCATGGAATGCAAAACTGAAGGCATGTGGGATGAAACTGAGTACAAATACAGCAGTTGTAATGACAGCAAATGGGAGAATCAGAAGAAGTTGAGAATTAAGATAGAAGGGAAAATAGTGGAACAGGTTAGCAGCTTCAGATATCTGGGAGGTGTGATTGAGAATAAGGGAAGTCTAAATGAAGAGTTTAAAGCTAGAATCAGTGGGGCTACAGCCAAATGAAACATAGTGTGAGGAGCAGTGTATGACAGAAGAATGCTAAAGAAGCTGTAAAGTAAGGTGTACAAAAGAGTGGTTTGACCAGTACAACTGTATGAGATAGTAACCTGGGCAGTAAAGTTTAAGCAGTCAAGAAAGCTAGAGGTACTGGTGATGAAATGCCTTAGATGGGTGGTAAGATGCCGACTGTGGGATGGACAAAGAAATGAGAACATTAGAGCAGAAACCCAAGTAGCTCCGATTACAAAGAAAGTCAAAGACAACAGATTACAGTGGTTCAGATGTGCAGAAAATCAGAAGACAATCTGGTGAAGAGGATTTGGGATAGACAAGAAGAAAGCAAGATGAAATGAGGGCATCCATCGAAAAAACAGATGAATTGTGTAAGAGAAGATCTGTAAGTGTCAGGCATGACTGTCAAAAAAGATGGGGTAGTGGCACTGAATCAAGAAAGAGGGTGACAGCTGACACGACACCCAACCCCCATGTAGAAAATGGAAAACGGAGGATGAATGATGAAGATAATTACACCATTGTCTATTTCTCTGAGATCATGGAAGACATTAACCATACACACATCTTCTTGTCATCCATCTCTGGCCCACAGGGTATTATTATATCAGCAGGCAGGGCTTCCCATCCTTCAACTGCCAGGATGCTTGTAGTGCCCAGATCATTGCCTGTAATGTTTTTGTAGACAACCCAGGGAGTTCCCATGACTGTCACTGTCATATGTGTCATAATTCTTACTTTAACCAACATTTTAATGCAGGCTGACTTTCCTAGGTTCATCTCCTTGGTAGATTCACATAGATGCAGGTTCAGTGTGCATTACATGCAGTTTCCCCAGTTTGGGAATTGATAAAGGATCAACAATAATACATGAACAAAGGCGAATAAAACTTTGGAATATTTTAGAAGACTTAAATTAATACTAAAACAGCACTTACATCAAGGAACAAAGTTCAGACTATAAACTAATTTGCTCTTCCTGTTCTAACTTACAGTTTTGGAGTGACTGACTGGCCCCAAAAGGTGTTGGATAATTTGGAGGAGAAAACATGAAGGATGCCAGACCATGGAACTCATCATACTAGAGCTTATAAACAAAGTAATAGGTAACCTCCAAACTCTGGACCCCAGTCAGTTTAGGTTTGTAAAAGGTAGATCATGCCTCCTAAACCTGATCGACTTCTTTCAAGCAGTCACCAGAGCCGTAGACAAAGGTATGGTGGTGCACACATCCTATCTTGACCATGACAAGGCTTTTGACACCATCCCCCACTCTGGCATTATAGATAAACTCACTAGACGAGGCATAAACCCCTATGTCAAAAGATGGGTGCCTAACTGGCTCACTGACAGAACCCACACAGTGAAAGTAGCCGACTCCAAATCTGACTTCAGATCAGTGACAAGTGGAGTACCACAAAGTTTGGTCCTGGGTCCTCTCCTGTTCAGTATCTACTTTTCTGAAGTCCAGGCTAATATAGCTGGTCTCTGGCTAATGAAAGTCGCAGATGACTGCAAACTAAGAGCCGTAATCAATTCACCTAAGGATGAGGACATTCTACAAAGAGGCCTCACTGAGATTGATGCTTGGTGTCAAAGTCATGGCCTAAAGCTCAATGCCAAAATGTGCATTGTCATCCCCTTTGGGAAAAATACCGTACCCATGAACTACCACATAGGTGGTAGCCTACTAAACACCGACAGTGTGATAACAGACCTTGGGACACAGGTGGACAACAGTCTCTCCTTTGATAATCACTTTGCCACAGTAGTCAGAAAATCCTTCTACTTGGCACACCTCATCACAAAGGGGTTCTCCTCCAGAAAAAGAGAGGTCATGCTTCTTCTCTACTCATTCCTTATTAGACCCATCATAGAGTATAACACCCCATTTGGCATGTACCTCACAAGACATCTGCAACAGCTGGAAAGGCCACAGAAATACCTCACTAAGAGGATTACCAGCCTCAAATAGATGCCATATACAGACTGTCTCAAAAAACTCCAGCTCTACTCCGTCGCATATTGCGACCTCTGCCTACAAAGCCATGTCTAACCCAGACCTGAATGACATGCTATTAAAAAAATCCCAGTCTCTCCGAGCCACATGCTCCAGGGACCTAAACCTTGTCACCACAATAAACAGAACATGCTGGGGGGATAGATTCCTGTCCTAGAGACTTCCCTTGCTCTGGAATAGGCTGCCCATTCATGTCAAGCAAAGCTCCTCATTAGCCTTCTTTAAGAGAATTCTTCACTAAATATTTTTTTTTATTATTTCAAATAAGATGTCTTAAACATTACATGAAATAAAGATAAATAACATATTTACAATTCTAAAACATTACTAACTTCAAACCATTATATAACTATTTACATTGGTGTCTATGCAAATAACATTGAAATTCTATATTATATAGAGTTATAAACATAAGATGATATATCTTCTTCGATATTTTCAAGTATTTCCAGTACTTTCATCCAAGAGTAATAGTAAGAAGTAGATCTTTTAGTTCTGTTCTTCACTGTTAATATTTCCATGTGAGCAACTGTTGTTGTTAAAGTCTCAAATTCCTTGAACGTAGGCGAAGCCTCATTTTTCCAGTGTATAGTTATGATTTTACGTGAAATTGCCAATAGTGACCATAGGATTTTAGTGTCTTTTTTTGGTACACAGTTTGGAATAGGAGAGTTGAATAAAATTAAAGACTTTGTTAATTGAAAATTATCATTATAAACAGTCTGAAAAAAATAATTAATGGATTTCCAGTTTAAGAGAATTCTTGACAATTGGATGGGTAACAGGAAATTCACCCCGGGGATCATTGCTGTGACTCTGCTCAACAAGGGCAAAAGAAAATAATTTTCTTGGGTGGCGAAAGCCAGGGAACCTTGTTTGGCTAAGCTTGTATAGGCCCTGGGGCCGATAGCCTAGTACTTATCTATGAACCTATGTTTCATGCTTGCCAAATGATTTATATAAATCAGTCTATATCAAGACTATATAGTCCCCACTCTGAAGGAGTTATGGGCCTCCTAAAAATTGACTACATGTATAGATCTGCAATATTGGGACTGCATACATATCTGCTGACCCCACAAGACCCAAACTTAGTGAACATTTTGAAACATGAGGAGAATAAGTCTAAGATGACTTCCCTGCTTAGTTTAGCAGAAGAGTATCAGCATCAAGCTGGAATGGAAATCAAACCAGAAGTAGATACAAATCAGGCAGCCACTAAATATAAGGAGAAGGATAAGATAAGAAGGCAAAAAATGTGGATAATGCATAATTAGAGTTGCAAGTATAGAAAACTCTTGGAACAACCTCATGTTGATCAGGATCAGATGAAGGAATGGTTAAGGAGAGGTGAATTTAAACCAAAAGACAGAAGATTAATATTGGCAGCCTAAGATAGTGGACTACATACACATTGGTTTACAAAGTCCATTGAACAAGTGGGAGAAACAGACAAATGCAGGTTTTGCAAAACAGAATTAGAAACAATTGCACATCTTGTTGCTGGTTGTGATATACTGATGGCAGAAAGGCTGTATGCTGAAAGGTATAATAATGTGGCAAGACTGTTGCAGTGGAGATTGTGCAAACATAATATTAAAGTAGCTGAAAAGCACTGGAAACATGAGCTACAAATTATCATAGAAAATGATGAAGTTTATATCACATGGGATCATCCATTACCAACAGTTCAAAAAATAGATGCAAGAAAACTAGACATAGTAGTGCACGAAAAGAAGACAAAAGTAGCATTGAATATTAAAATTGCTACACCTAATGACTACAGTGGCTTATGTACAGAGAGACACAAAGTCATAAAATGCCAGGATTTGCAGGTAGAAATGAGGGCAATGTGGAAGAAAAATACTCAGACAATTCTAGTAGCAGTAGGAGCAATTAGTCTTATAAAAAATAATTTACAATCTTACTTAGGTATGTTACCGATACATCTGATACATGCTCCATACAAATTACAGAAGGAGTCATTACTGGGCATAATGCAGGTGCTGTGAAGAGCACATCTGGCTGACATCAAAGATTGAAACAGTACTAATTTCATAAACTTTAATCATACTTTGACTTAGGAATGGGGCCATTCCTGTCATGGTATTAGAAACCCAAAAGATTTGGCGAAATTAAAAAAAGAGATTTACTATACAAAATGGCATCTCACCAAACATAATTTTGTCAGTGTTTAGTGTATTGTGGGGATGCAGGATATGCTTGGAACTGGATGATGACTGCCATATGTAATTTCTGTCTGCATCCCATAGACTATAGCAAAAATGACATATAATAGTGCACATGCAGAGACATAGAACATGGAATTCACCTGATGCTTGCAGCCAGATATATGTAATATGCATGATGTTGCAAAACATGGCAATGTAGAAACACATTCAACAACTGTAAAACGTTGAAAATACACAAAATGATGCAGCATCAACCAGATGCACTTGAAGCTAAAGAAAATAAAAAAAGTGCATCAAAACATTTGATTATTTAAAAATAACGGTATAAAAATATACAACAAATTAACAAAGGATTTGTAAAAACTTAGGCTGTAACTTATTAGCCTTCAGTATTAAAACAGATGTAATTGAAACACTATCATTCAAGTTGCCAATGCAATTCACATACTTTTAAGTAATTCTTTCAGCTGCCCCCCCCATTAAGATCCAGTGATCTTTTCTAAAATACCAAATTGAAGCTTGCTATAGCTATTACATAGGTTGGAATGTCTATACAGGTCATTTTTATCATTCTTGTTGGCAATATTGTGTGTGTTCATAAATACAGTACGTGTTCCTAGAGCTCGCTTAGTTTTGCCAACAAAGAATGCCAGGCATCCTGCACACATCACTAGGTAAACTACCCTTTGAGTGATAAAGTTATCATCATGCTGCCAACATAGAATGCCAGGCATCCTGTGCACATCGCTAAGTGAACTACCCTTTGAGTGATACAGTTATCATCATGCTGCCAACATAGAATTCCAGGCATCCTGCGAACATTGCTAGGTAAACTACCCTTTGAATGATACAATTATCATCATGCTGCCAACATAGAATGCCAGGCATCCTGCGCACATCGCTAGGTAAACTACCCTTTGAGTGATACAGTTATCATCATGAAAGGTTATCTTTGTTGTCATTATATTTACTAGCACCACAGCTTGATTCCTAGTAATGTATGTGCACTGGTTGCACCGTCACTTTTAAAAGTGCCCTTGGAAATTTTAGAAAGGGCAGTATATTTGTTTTCCATCAATCTTTTGAAATTTGGGGCAGTTTTTGAATTAAATACCGGTTCAGGCCCCACTAATGAATATAATTCAGGGTAAGTTTTAAAAATACACCGATTTGTTTTTTTTGTTTTTTTTTTTAATATCTTTGATTTCCTTAGAGAATAGATTGTAATCAGCTACTAATGCCCTTTCAGATTTATGCTTGTCTCTTCCTGATGTCTTAGACCAGTACCCAAAAGAAGTTTATACACATTACCCCATTTATTATACACATCAGGCAACAAACTGTCCAGAAGGTTTGTTGGACATCCCCTTGCTAAAAACATTTCCTTTAACTTGGTTAACTCATCCCACACATCCTCCCTGTGTGATGTCATATGAGCTACCCTAATAGCTTGTTCCGTAAGTAGACTCTTTTTCTACCATATAGGGTGGCAACTTGTGAAATATCGCTAGGAATTACAAAAAGGTTGCTTCCTGTAAATATTTGATTTGAAACCTGTGGGTGTGTATGAAATGAGGATGTCTAAATAGTATATTTTTTCTTTATTTCATGAGTAAGTGAATTGCAAAAAATCAGTAGTGCATTTATTTGTTAAATCACAAAACTGTATAACAAGGTCTAAGATGATGTATCTGTATCTCAACATCACATCCATTGCTCAGTGATGGCACATGCATGAATTCAAGCATATCAGCCTCCTATCAATGTGATGCATTACTACATACAGCATAGAGTCACAGCAACATGTACAAATACAGACATGCACCTACACTGCAGTAGGTATCAGTGGGACCTGAGCCAAGCCACTGCCATCCACAGGATGGGTGAAACACTCATTTCTTTCTTCCCCTGCCTAGCTACTACAGTAAACATGTTACTAATTTGGTATGGGTCATTTGAATCATAGTCAGGGCTTTGTCCTTTTGTGCCATGGATTTGTGCTTGTGACCCAGTCTTTCTATACTGATTGGAAGTTAAAGTCTTGAATTGTGTCAAATAATTTTTAGTTGCCTAGAGTAAATATTACTATAAAGACAAAAAAGGAAATGTTCAAACACCATATATTTAGTTTACTAGAACTTTTTTATCAGCATAAGAAGATTTTCCAATATCTGTTAATGCTTGAAATGCATATTTATATGGTTTGCAATAATCATTGAGCTGTTTTACTTGGAATGGCCTTAGTCCACCTGTGCTTGCATTCACTAGTCAGTGAATATTTTACTTTTGTTATGCTCAAAATATGGTACTAGCTGATCAGATGTTAAACAGCCTTTTTATTTGTTTCTTGTATGAATTTGTAGTATGTGCTATGCTCAATGTTTTCTTGCTACTTTTTTTTAAGAATCATTAACTTTACAGATTTTAGGAAAAAAATCATGAATGTTAATTGCCAGTGACAGAAAGACTTCTTTCTGCTGTTGGGCTTCATGGCTCCAGAGTATTATGACATAGCTTCTACATTTTAGGGTCTGTTGAAATTCCTTGCTTAAAAAATATATATGAAGTCCTTCTTTTATAGCATGTTCTTATATTAAATTCATGATTCTCTTTGTTTATTTAAACTGTTATACCGGTCTGATAGCGTTTTACCAAAAATATATAAGATTTCTTAAACCAGGGGTTTCCTGCATTACCTTTTGAATAATATTGTAGAATATTTCTGCATCTGAAAATTATGTTGTATCTTCTTATTACATGACAAGTTGTAAAGTTGTAATGATCAAGGTTTATTGGTATGATTTGCGTTAGTGGTCCTTGAGCTTCAGTATATTCTGTTGAAACTGTTGAGCCATTTACGTCTTGCATTACACCATACATAATTTCAGTTTCGTGTCTTTCTCTGGTGATAATGCATTTTCTCAGCTTGATGTCTAAAAAACTGTTAAATTGTTCAGGATTTAGGAGGTTGAGAGAGGTTATGGATGGGAAAAGTGTGAAGCTACACATTTCTGCATTTCAGTAATGTCCATTCGCTTATCTTTTCTTTTTCCTTTTGCTTCTCTTCTGTGAGGGTGGCTTGCAAGTTATGCCTTCTGCTCATACTTAGTTTTGCTTGGAAATTTTGACTTATCTTCGATCTTGAAATATCACAGGATAGTCTTCGTGTAGTTTGCTGAATATTGTTTTGCATCTGGAGCTGTATATTAAGAAAAATCAGGCTTTTTATTAATTCTAAATTCACTGTGCTATTTTAAGTGAGTGATACCTTGCTGTTTTTCTTGAACACATAAACTCCTGCATCTGTTTTTTTTTTCTGATTTGGCTATTATTACTGAGTTCAAAATTAATTTGATATATCTTTTTTTTTTGCATCTGATGGCACAGTGTGGCAGCAGGTAGTGTTGTCACCTCACAACAAGAGGTTCTCTGGTTCAGTCTCAGCATCTGTGCAGAGTCTGTTGTGTGCGCATGATTTTTCTGTGGGTGTTGTGGTTTCCTCTCATATTCCAAAGACATGCAGTAAGTGTACCGGACACTCTGAATTGGCTACAAGTGTGTATTGGTGTGTGTGTGTGTCTAAGGTATTGAAGAGCAACTGCCTTAGGGCTAGCCACCTGGTGGCATGAACATTGCCTCTAGATGATTGGCACTGTTGTGACACCGACCCTATGTGCAAAAATGTATCTATCCATCCATCTATCTATCTCTCTATCTCTCTTGTAACTCATCCAGTCAGGATAAAACAGATGAGCCTTCTTGGGTTCTGTTCAAGCAGCTTTATTATATACAAACGGGTCTATATTAGAACACTCGAAGTTTCAAAACTTCGAGTGTTCTAATATCGACCTGTTTTGAGCGAATGCTGAAAATATTGAAGAAACAGAAAAACAAATTCTTTCCTAGGGAAAGAATTTGATTGTCCATTTCTGTTGCTATGGTATTTTCAGCACTGTGGTGGAAAGTTACAGCTCAGGTTCAGGTAAGTGTGCGATTGGGTGGACGTGAGGGTTAGGGTGGGGTAGGTGAGTTAGGGTTAGGGCACGAGTGAGGTGACTGTGCGAGAGTGACGGACCTTAGGGTTAGGGTTTGGGTTAAGGTAAGTGGATAGATAGTGGTGTATGTATAGTTTAGTGCAGGGTTAGGTGTAAGAGTTATGGTGTATGTGTGTGGATTGCTGTTTGTTTGGTGTGCTTGTGTTGTGTGTACGTGTTTTGGAACAGCTAATTTTTTCCCTAGGAAAAAATTTGCTGTTCTGTATGTTCGATGTTTTCAACTTTCGTTGAATAGGGTTCGATATTAGAACACTCGAACTTTTGAAACTTTGGTGTTCTAATATAGACCCGTACAAACACATCAGGATTGAGGCTTAATAACATTAACTTAGATAAACTTATAAACAAACTAGCTATTACACGCATACATGCTCACTCTCTGGCTGCACTCTCAAAATGGCACTGAAGCTACCATGTGCTGGCTATTTATATGCACGTGCTGACCTTGAAACGCTTCTTAAAGATACAACACACACACACACACACACACACACACACACACACACACACACACACACACACACTATTCTATATCCTCCCTCTTTGAGAAATGAATCATGCAATATTGACAACATTAATTAACATGCAATCGATACAAATAATTCTTTGTCATGCAATTATACAAAACTAAATACATATAGATCTCCAGGTTGCTGTGTATTTCACACTAGGTCTGGAAATACGACCAAATAGTGTGACATAGAAATTAGAATTAGGTCTAGCAACTGGGACTGTCTCTGCTGAATGTTCAACTTTGGGGACATCAGGAACATCATCAGAAATGGAAGTAGAAGGTAAGACTCGTTCTACAACAGGAACACTGTCTCGATTGCTCTGAGATCTAAAGTCTGTATCACAGGAACAATGCTGTGATTTGGATTCTGGTAAAGGAAGAAAATGTCTGCAATTTCTCCTGTACTCCACATCATCAGATTCTATGAAAAAGGTTCTCAGCTCGGCACATATACTTGTTACTTGACCAATCTGGTTGAAACCTTTTGCCGTTTGTATCCTCACTGTTTCACTTTCTGTCAATGGATGAAGAAATCTGCTCAATTTATCATAGCTGGACTTCTGGAAAGAATGCTTTCTGAATAGTTCAGCTCCAATTGTCCTGTCGTGCTTAGCTTTAGGCCTCAGCAAACTGGAACTGATAGGCAATGTTGTTCTGGTTTGCCTAGATAGAAGTCTCTGAGCAGGCGAGCCAAGTATATCGCCACGGGGTATGTTTCTGAGATTGAGTAAATTCAAAAAGACATTGGTATTAGCATGCTTTGACTTCTCCAGTAATTGCTTTGCCCTCTGTACTGCACTTTCAGCTAGTCCATTTGGCTATGGATATTCTGGGCTACTAGTAACATGTACAAAGTCCCATTCTGTTGCAAATTTCTGAAACAACCAACTGGTAAATTGTGTACCATTGTCAGAAATAACTGTGTGGATTACCATGGACTGATAACTGATGTTTCAACTTGGTGATAACAGCAGTGAATGTTAGATTAGGTAGTAAATCAATCTCAAACCAGTTGGAATAAGAGTCTACCAACACTAAGTAATGCTGATTGTTCCACTCGACTATATCAGTGGCTACTGTTGACCAAGGTAGTTCAGGAACTTCACATAGCTGAAGTGGTTCTTTTTCCAAATGTGGTTTAGTACTATTGCATACTGAAGAAGAAAGTACTTTATCAATGTCTTTTACTAGATAAGGCTAAAATACAGGTTCTCTTGCCCTTCTTTTGGTAGATTCAGAACCTGGGTGACCACGATGCAAAATCTGGATATATTCATGTTATAAGGAAGCAGGAACAACAATTTTAGGACCTTTGAAAATAATGCCATCTTCCATCAACATCTCATCTCTGTAAGGAAAATAAGTTTGCACTTCAGGTGGTACACTAGATTGGTTTGATTGCCATCCAACATTAATGCAGTGGTTAAGCTTTTGCAAAACTGGATCAGTCTTTGTATGATGTCTCAGCTTATCAAATCTTGTGGTAGAAAATGTATGCATTTCCATGACTTCAAAATAAATCTTCTCCACATTAAACTGTTCCGTTGTATTTATGGGTGATCTGGATAAGGTATCAGCCAGATAAAGAAGTTTGCCTTTTATATAGACCATTTTGAAGTTGTAGTTTTGCAGATTGAGCATCCTTTTGGTAATCTCTCTGGAGCTAAATGCATAAGCTTCTTTAAAATAGTGACTAGAGGAGGTGACCAGTTTCAATCTGAATAGCTTTACTATAGGTATAATCATAAAACCTTGAACATCCAAATACTATTGCCAAAAGTTCTTTGAATCTGAGCATATTGCATTTCAGTTTGGGTAAAAGTTCTATATGCATAGGCTACTAGTCTGCCTTCTTGAAGAATAACCACACCAAAACCACATTTTGAAGCATCACAGGAAAGTTACTGGTTTATTGACATCATAGTATCTTAATGTAGGTGGGTGACAATTTTCTGCTTAAGGTCTTCAAATGTCTTCTGGTGCTGTTCCAACCAAAAACATATAACATTTTTCCAGATCAACTCTCTCAAAGGTGCTGTCAAGACACTGAAGTCTGGTATAAACTTGCCTAAATAGTTGACCATACCAAGAAAACGCTGTAGAGCATGAACATTATCGGGTGCTGGCATATCTATCTATCTATCTATCTATCTATCTATCTATCTATCTATCTATCTGTTGCTCGTTCAGTCAGGTAAAGTAGATGAGTCTTCGTGGGATCTGTTCAAGCAGCTTTATTATATAGAAACACATCAGGATTGAGGCTTAATAATTTTAACTTGGATAAACTTATAAACAAACTAGCTATTACACTCATACATGCCCACTCTCTGGCTGCACTCTCAAAATGGTAATGAGGCTAGCACATGCTTGCTATTTATATGCATGTGCTGACCTTGACATGCTTCTTAAAGGTACAACACACACACACTATTCTACACTATCCACACATTGATAAAAGGAAAAGGAGTTGAGCAAGGATGGATGGATGTAATTCTATAGGATGTCCTGGCAGCATTTCCAGAAGAATCCCCCCAAAGGTATCTCTGTTGACTAGGTTACCTCTTATCTCATTGTCTGTTAATGCTGATATCTTTGTGTTTTGCATTTTGATAATACGGCTAGATATACCATAGTAAGCTAATTAATCCTTGCTACAGCTATGTATTAGAAATGGGGCATTATGGTTTACCTGGTAGATGTGATGCATACCACATCGGAAAGAGTCATATTATGAAATATTTTTTTAAGAATTAGGTCTGAAGTATTAACAAAATTATTACAATATCCACATGTAAAATACTGCTACTCATTTGAAAAATATTTTGATTTTTAAGCAGGGAACAAATCTTCATAGGATCTGTATTATGGACTTGCAGGTTGCTTTCTTTGATCGATTTGTCCCTGCTTTGGTGTGAATATTTTTCGAAAATGTCTGATGTTGTGAAGTGCATACTGAATATATTTCTGTTTTGTGTTTCTACCATATGCAATTTGAGTGAATTTTGTGATGCTTGCTGGCTTCTTCTTTGTTACAAAGACTCAGTGAAAAATAAGGTTCTTTCATTAATTGTCTTTCTTAGTATTGCTAATGAAGTTTTCTGTATTATATGTGTTTCTCTCACACTCCATATTTATGAAACTACTATTTGTAATGGAATCTTTAATTTTGTATGGGACATATTTATTGTTTCTCTGTGCTCTCAGATTTCTCTCCTGAACAGGAATATTTCATATTGTGCATTTTAATTACGCTCAAAGTATTAGATGAGTTTTTTTTTGTGCTTCAATGTCTATCTTTTCCACTTTCTATAATATCCTAAACATCACGAAATACACCCTTTCTCCTGATATGTGCAACATCACAGTTTCTTTAAACATCTTTATTCACTACTGTTACAAACTCTGCAATGGCCATTTTAACTATTTTATTTACCATGAACGTTGGCTGGTGTCTGCACCAATATGTGGAAGCACAGATGTTTTACTTTCACTCTGAACTTTATATCGGTTTTGCTATTCTACAGAGGAAAATATTGAAATTTTAATTTCAAATTTAACTGATTACTACTGTGTGTGTGTGTGTGTGTGTGTGTGTGTGTGTGTGTGTGTGTGTGTGTGTGTGTGTGTGTGTGTGTGTGTGTGTGTCTTTTCTAGGGATTTTTTTTCAGTCTACTGTGAGTATTTTTCATATCTGTATTTCCTTGATAGCAGTTCCACTATAATTTCTATTTTAGTTGTCTATATCGTGATAAATGGAAATTCTTCAGTAAATCTTGACTGCAGGCATTCTTATAAAAATTGATTTAACTTTTATAGATGTTTTTGAAATGGTATTTCTGGTTCAAATTGGTATACCAATAGCTTATAAATTAAAATGTAATAAAAATTAAATTTTGAGCTGTGCAATTGATTTTGTTACAGAGAACTCCACTTTCTAAAGGCTCTATTTCTTGGAGAATATACTCTTCTTGAATTCTTTAGGCACCAAAAAATTATTTCCCCTCTTTAGTATAAACAAAGCCTTATGCTGCCATTTACTTTTCAGAATTAAATTATCATCAGCATGGTCACCTGACATAAAGTAAGAGAGAAGCAAATTTGAAGAGGTGAGCACTGTAGTGTCTGTACATCAATCTCTAAAACTATACATCACAACTCTGTGTTTGCTATCCTTAACATGAAGATCTCAGTTAAATTAAAGAACTAAAGCTGAATAAATAAACTTTCAATTAAAATGCAACTTAGCAAATAAACTCAGGATTAAAATCCCCTATCTAGTTGGTTTAGCATTCTGAAATGAGCCTGCACCAACATCCAAGGAAAAAAAACATTTCCATTAAGTTTAACTGTATACTATACAGATCAGATATCTGTAGTTCTCACTCCACTTTACGTTAAAGATTCCAACTTAGTCATTACCATAGTGAGATGTAAGTTTTAGAGCATGAATGGTTTGATATTAAGCTGTGTCAAGACAATACTTCTCACTGCATATTAACAAGTTTTTTGGTCAAGTATTAACTACCCTGTGGATATATACAGCCTGCAGAATACCTAATGCATGCTGTCTATTACTGTCAGCTGTGTTGAAAATACATCTGTTTTAATATAACTAGTTACTACTGCATACTCTGTAATTCATTCTGATTACTGCCTTATATTGATACCATTATTATTAGATCCTATTATTTCCCATGTGTGCATGACAATTACTGTGTTGATTTTTTTATTGCTGTCATTGCTTGTGGCTGCGTTTGTTTTGCTTCCCCTAGCTGTTCCTCTCCTTCATCTGGCTATTTTTTCTTTGCTTGTAGTGGTTCCTCTTTTATGGTTGTTTACACTAGTATATCACTGAGTATGATGTGGATCTTATATTCCACTCTCTTACTAAGCACATACTGTTGTATCAGGTTACAACAAGTACATTGCAGCTATCATTTTAAATATGCACTCTTTATATGGACCTGCATATATAATGTCTTCCCCTTTATCTTTTACCAAATCCCAAAATCTAACTATTTCCCTTTAACCTTTTAGCAAATCCCAAAATCAGACACCTACTACCAAAACATATTAGCCTGCTACTCTCTCTACTTTATCCAGCTTTCTGAAACAGTACAACTAATGCCTTATGGTTACTGACAATAGCTTACTCCCTGTAAATACTGATGCTATATGTGAGAGACGCAATTATTTAATTCACATGGAAGCAGATCTCTACATACCACATGGGGTCAATAAACAAAATCATATCAGCATCTACATCTGCCACTGCACCCTTAGCCCACAAAATTCACCAAGACTGCCACATTAGATGTCTAAAGTCGTCTACAGCTAATTCTTTTAAGGTCCTAGTCACTGATACAGTTAGACATATAGACTCTAATGGCTAGATGCCTCTTTGATATAAAAATTAGTGATATCACTATGGCTCATAAAAATCCCTACTAACTTAAGTATTTCTTTGACCTCACTGTGACCATATGGTAGTGAATAATCATAGGCACTCTCTGCTATGGGAGATGTAAACAGATGCAGCTGCGTTTTCCTCTAATGAATTGGGCACTGGTAAGGCATAGTACTAAGAAGTATTCTACTTCATAACCATTTGAAATTTCAGAACACACAAGAGTGAATCCCAAAACATGTAGAATGAATGGCCATAAAAGCAGGCTTACATATACTAAATCGCAGATACCATTTCTGGGAATAGTCCCCTTTCTCCGAGGTATGGGGATCTTGGAGTTGATATAGCTAAGTTTAAGGGGTGTGGAGGGCTTGTCCACTACATGGCAGGTGCAGGGGGGCTTGCCCCCCCCTTTGCAAAAAAAGAAGTTAAAAGGAGAAGAACAATTTTGGTCGGCATATCTTACTTCTCTACTAATATCTTACAGCTTAAGCCACTATGAAGTCCCAAGCTTTACTAGATTTCAACATCCTACAAGGCAAACAAACCCACTCTCTCTTACAACTTCTCACACCCATATTAACATAACATCATCTTCATCCTACCTTCTTCCACAATTTCACAGATTAACCCATACAAAATATTTCCAAATCAAAAAGGAATACACTATATTCTTTAAAGTCTTCAAACTTAAATATAATCTTCTACTGGGTCTACTTCAACACGGGGACATTCATCCAAACCTAGGTCCTTACACTACCACTACCAACTCCTCATCAGCCAATAATTCACCTTCTAAAAACCACACCAATGCCCTAAACTCTCTCTTGATAGGCCATCTTAACATACACAGCTTAAACAATACAATTACACAACTCCATGCCCTATTAAACACCTATTCGTTTGACATCTTATGCCTAACTGAAACTTGGCTCAAACCCACAAATAACAACAACAATATAACTCCACCTGGGTATAACATACTCCGACTTGACCGTCTAAATAAAAAGGGTGGTGGGGTTGCTTTACTGTTTAAATCTGAATTAAACATCACCTCAATAGACATTCATCCACCATCACCTTCAAATCTTGAGATTTAAACCACCATGCTCCAATTAAATGCTATTAAATCCATATACGTTATTTGCGCATATATCCCCCCAGGAAATAACATTAACACTCTTGAAAATACCCTTAGCTGGCTCTCATTGACCCTCCCACAGGAAACCATACTCCTTGGTGATTTTAATATTGACTAGAATGGGTGTACCACTCCCAAACCTACTACTCATATAAACCTATTTGGCTTTCACCAAACCATGTCATTCCCAACCAGGACCCACAAACCTAGCAAGAAACAAACTACCTTAGATTGGATACTAGTTAACAGCAACCCCCTTAAGTACAAAACCAGAATACTTCCCGATGAAATTAGTGACCATTCCCTTACCTTCATAACTAGAAAAAAGACCACCATTCCACATGAAACAATATTTAGAACAACCCGTAATAAAAAAAATTTCAACCCAGTGAACTTCCAAGCAGAGCTCAAAGCATGCAGCTGGTCACCCCTAAAATGCCTGTCACTTGATGAAGCAGTCTCTTTCTTTAACAACAAATTCCTACAAATCCTTGATAACCATCCCTCACGTACTGTCAGAACAAAAAATAAACCTGTTCCCTGGCTCTCCAATGAGACTAGGAACAGCATTAAACTAAGAAATAAAATCTCGTCTAAATGGAGGAAATCAAAAAGCCCAATAGATCACCTAAATTTTAGACAGCTTCGAAATTCCACAAAAAGTGCTATAGTCCTTGACAAAAAAAAACTACTACCACAAACTCCAACAATCCCAGCAGAAAAGCCCACAAAAGTTCTGGTCAGGAATAAACAAACTGCTGCATCCAGGTCACTCCAAAACCCCTACGCCATATAACCTAACTCAAAGCCCTCCAAACTTAATTGCTGACACCTTTAACAAATTTTTCTCTGAAACTGTCCAATCTCTAGCTAAGACCTTATCACCTGCCACCACCTCTGAATCTCCTCCACTAACCAATCTACCCCAAACTTTTCATCTCCAACCCGTTCCCACATCCCTCATTCACACTCTACTTCTTAAACTAAAACCATGTATACCAGCAGCTGATCTCCTCCCAGCTGAATACCTGCAAATTGCAGCAGGTGTACTAGTCTACCCAATCTCTATCCTAATAAATAGATCCATTACTGAATCCTACATCCCATATCTCTGGAAGATCTCACATATCATCCCCTTGCATAAGGGAGGAAACTCAAATGAACTGCCAAACTTCCGCCCTATAGCCCTCCTCTCACCCCTAGCAAAAGTTATGGAGAGATGCATTCACCGTCAACTACTTCATCACCTCATTGAAAATAACCTACTAGTGGACTGCCAACATGGTTTTAGGCCTTTCCACATCACTCCTATCCTTTATTGACTGCATTAATAAAAATAGAAATAATAACCTGCTCTCTTTAGCCCTCTTTATAGACCTCTCCAAGGCCTTTGATATGATGAACCACCAAATGCTGTGAAATATTCTCAAATCTCTTTCATTTGATACTCAAGCAGTTAAATGGTTTCATTCATACCTTGAAAATAGACAACAAGCAGTGCACTGGGAGAACAACTTATCCTCCAAGCTCCCAATCACTCTTGGAGTCCCACAAGGATCTATTTTGGGTCCACTCCTCTTTAGCATTTTCATTAATGATCTAAAAACCTCCCTGCCCCAAACCACCTGCATCCAATATGCTGACGATTCAACTCTAATCTGTCATGCTTCCTCTCCAACTGAACTCCAAAACAGGACACAAACTGTATTCACCTTAGTGGAAACATGGTTCCACCAACGGTGTCTCCTCTTGAACCCAAAAAAAACAAAACTACTAGTGTTTACACCTACACATAAGACCCCTCCACTCAATCTCTTACTTACCTCTAATAATGGTACTGTCATCACTCCCGACACTTCCACTAAACTCCTAGGTGTAACTATAGATAATAACCTCAACTTTGACACACACATTAACCTAACTATTAAATCTGTAAATAGAAAACTTGGTTTCCTGTATAAAATCAAACCATTTCTCACAGCCTCTGCCAAGATTATTATTGCTCAAACTCACCTGATGTCAATCCTCCTTTATGCCTCTCCCATATATACAAACTTAACCAAACGCAATTTAAATAAACTGGCTACTTCTTTCAACAACATAGCCAGATTTGCCACAGGTACCCCATTCAGAACCCACCACTGTCAAAATCTGAAACTACTAGGATGGCTGGAAATACAAAATAAACTACTCTACCAGAAACTCACCTTTATCCACAAAATCTTACACCATCCTACTAATACCCCTATACTCAGTAACCTCCTCAGTCCTTATCAAAACCTCCCAACCCTTCGTTCCACTAATAGATTACAAGTAGCCATCTTAAAATCTAAAAACAAATCAGGGGACTGTCTGTTTTCTAACTCTGTTGGTAAAGCATGGAACAAACTCCCAACTGAACTAACTTCAACCACATCCACCCACCTTTTCAGGACCCAATTAAAAATGTTCTTAAAATCCAAATGGCTTTGCCCATGCACCAAGCCTGACTGATACTATCTTCCCTTCCCTTTAGCTTTTTCAACACCAATTCTTCTACTTCTACTACCTTTCTGTGGCTCTCTCTTCTAAAATTCTAAATACTTTGCTCTCTTCATACCCTTCATTACTGTGTCAATTTTCTTACACAACATAATAACTAATTAATGCTTATACTCATCTATGATAAATGCTGCACCAAATGACTGAAACAATAATCTTCAGAATGTTACCCTATCCTGCTTATTCCTGCTGAAATAACAAGCTGTACATGAATGTATAGTTATCAAATTGTTTTTGAATGTATAGTTATCTAACATCATAGTGTTACCCTAATTTGCTTACTGCTGCTTAAAATCAATTGTACATGATTGTATAATTATCTAATAGTATTGTGATTGTTTAGGTATCTTTCTGCATTTTGTATTAACTGTATCTTTCTCTGAGCTTTTCTCCTCTGGCCTCTATTGAAAACGGACATATATCCAATTAGACTAGCCCGGTCAACAAATGTAAAATAAATAAAATAAATAAATAAAAATAAATAAATACATTTTGGACATTCACTCTTCTCCTGCATTTTCAGGGTTTTTCTTCAGCTTATTGGCATTCGGCATTTCAAGTGTCAACATTTCAATAGGGAGATGTTTTACTTTCTCCAGGAATGAGATTTTAAGTACTAAAATAAGATAACTAACTATAACATTTGCGGGTTTGCTGGTGTGATTCCAGGAGGATCCAGGGTATGTCAACATGGGATAAGATGACTGGAATGCCCTTCCTAGTTTGTTAGGGATGGTCTTCATTTCTACTACCATGGTTTCCTCATGCTGGCTAGGAATGTTGCTACTTGCCATAATAATCATTCTGCGCAAAGTTCAGCTTACAAACATTCTGAGATTACAAATGCTGATTCAAACAGTGTCAAGTCAGTGCTACTTAATGTTAATGGATGCCTTCCTATCTATTTAAGTCATTTGTATTTATGTAGTTATCAAGATTTTGTTCCAGTGCAGAGGCAGCAATCCTCCATACCACTTTTCAGCTCCTATCATGTATTCAGGCCCTCTGGGAACTATGGAAGTGTTTCATTATTTATTCAAAACATTATTATCTTATGTGATTCTAATATGGACCTCACAGAAGTTCTAGTAACTTTAGACAAGACTAATGATGTAATAATTGCTAATTACAATGTGCCTTCTCTATGCTCACTGTTGTGCAAGATGTTTGTTTAAATCAGTTAGAAAAATAACTATTAAACCAAATACAATACATATGGTTGATTTTAATTAACCTTCCATGAACCCACAAAACTATACCACTAATAAGAAATATGCACACATTCCCTGAGTAATGTAATGTCAGTGCCCTTGGTAAGATAGTCCCCACTCCCATTAGACGTGCACATCTTCTTGAGCTAGTGTATATTAACAGATTTTCTCTTAGGACCCAAGCCATAGGACAGACTGTTCTGAATACAGCTATGTTTTGTTCATTGACCATGCCAACAATTATTACTGGATCAAGTCACTAGTTGACAAACTCCCTACTATATGAATCCATGGCATATTTCACGTTTCACTGTCCTAGATAACCACATTAAGCTGTCTGCCTGCAACTGACATATGTGCATTGGTAAATATAAAAACAAACCCATGTCCCACTTTAATGAAAACTAGGTCTGGTTAGCAAAACCACCTAAGCAATCTTTAAACAAACATAATGCCAGTTCTACAATCAAAGATAATTACAGAGCTCATTTAGGTACATTTGGAAACTTTAGGTATGACTCTTGGAATTGCTCTGAACAAATATAAAACGGCACAATCCACGTTCACCATGAGGCCATTGCCAATCTCTTTGTTGACAAATTTAGCTATACTTTATCTCACCCTCTATGATCTTGCTGTCAGCAATGCCATTCTAAACATTGTCCCTCCTATAATCAAATTCTGTCAGCCCACCTCTAAACCAAAACCATCATCTGTGTGGATTCCAATGGTTTCTCCAACTCCCTCCAGGGTAATGCAAAGCATATCTTAGCTCAGTCCTTTCTAAAATACTTCATCCTAAGCTTCACCTCAGGTTGCATCCCTGAGACTTGGACAACTGCTGCAATGGTGCCTCTACATATACTAAGTCTTAGTGTTGACCCTGGTAACTCTACACCAACAAGCCTCACTAATTTTAACTGCAGGGTAATTGGACACATTCTCAAAGAGCTTATAAATAATGGCAAATGCAGCCTTCAGATTCTTCATCCTAATAAATGTGTTATTGTAGCATGTAGATCATGGTAAGAGGTTACTGAAACTATGAATATCAGTAATACTCTATTCACACTACATATCTTGATCTGGCCAAGAACTTTAACACCATTCCTTATACAGGTATTATCAATAAACTCAACAAACATGATATCCCTATTATTATTTGCTGTACTGTTAAATGGCTGACTGACAGAACCTGTAAAGGACACGCAGAAAATCCCCTTCCAATTAAAGATGTCACTATCAGTGTTCCACTGGGCTCCATCCTGAGCTCAAGGAGGAGGCAACGGGTCCATGAAGGATCGAGTCTGCTGATGGCTGCAATCTTGGAAATGTTGACCCCCCCCCCCGACATTCAACTATTCTAAAAAATACTCTAAAAAGAGTATGGTCAGATTAAATATCTAGTATATTTCCCACAGGCTCATACTTAATGTCAAAAAATGCAATGTTGTTATTTCTGAGAAGTTCTTCACCTCCAGTTCATATCATATTGATCCTTCCCTCAAAACCTACAAAGTCGTGTTTGACATTGACTTGTTCTTTGATGACTGTGTTCAACTGTGGTTAATAAATAATGTCTAGTACATTTAATCTCTTGAAGTATCTCCTCTTGGTGCAAATAAGTCATAGCTCCAGTTTATATGTTCCTTTATAGACCCTTCATTGAATGCAAAGCCCATCCAATTTGATATGCACAATAATACTTCATCCAACTTGAAAGCTCTTGTGATTCATACCTAAGAAAACTAATGGTCTGTGCACCCTTCTCTACTTGGCATATTAAAAGTCTATTACTATACTCTTTTTTCCAGGATTATTTATTTAGTTAGTTATTTGGACAAAAAGAGGTTCAGTGATGGATAATATTCAAGTTTAATATTGAGCACTTTCGTCCCACCAAGGATACTTCATTTGAATAAAGTGTATTTTGGAAACTACACATATATAGTACATGCAAACTCATTTCATTGGTTAACTAGATAATGAGTGAGAAAATCATTATATCTTAAAGCAAAAAAACACTCCTGTTAATATACAACAAACATGTATCGTATGAAATCCTCAACTTAGTTAAAAAATGTACAGCATAGTTACAAAATGTATATATATTTGAAGACAGATTTTATTAATATGTTTGATAAACATGGTTTTAACCTTATGCATGTTATTATTAAGTATAATGAGTCTCATACGACTGGAAATGTAGCAGACATTTTTTATCTTGGTTATTAGTTTGTTCTTAAAATGCCGCACCGTTTCAATGCTTTGATTATTTAGTTATTTACAATTTGTTTTCGGGGGTAACTCTATTTACCTTTTTCAGCCATGACCCAAACTCACAGAGCAGAAAATATATTGTGGTCATTCTAATCAAAAATATTATATTCAGAATGAGTACATAGCAAATTCAAACCATAATGGTAGGGTTCAATGATTAAATGCAGATACTGTAAGATTAAAATACACACACACACACACACACACACACACACACACACACACACACACACACACGCACGCACGCACGCACACACACACACACAGAAGCACACGAACACACAAATTGCAAGCTAAGAAATTAGTAAAAAATAGTGCAATCATGCATATAAATACATTAACTTCTATAGACATCTGAAATATATGCATATAAGATGCCATTAAGAGGCTTAGAAAAGTTTCTTAAAATGTTATATTTCTTAAATGTGTTCTATTGTTCATGATATGGGATGTTCAGTCTGTATCACAAAATATAGCTTTTCTTTGAATGCATTTTTTAATGAATCACAAATCACTGAAATGATATATTGAAACCATGTTTTGCTGAGTCATATTTCATATAAAATTTCATATACAGCAAATAAAGCTTTTTTTTATTGGGAAACCCCCCTTCCACACCATTACTTAAATATTTGAATGCTACATTTGCACAATCACAGAGAAAAGAGAAAACACCAAACACAGTGAATCACAGGTGATGCTCAAAAGTGCAGTTGTGTAGATATCTTAGCATCTATCAATGTTGTAGTGCTGATTTTTGTGACTTCATAGAAGTCTGCAGCTGGCCCAATTACCAGAATAATGGAACCAGGCCAATAATGGTGACCATCAGACAATAGGATGTCATACTATAAGATGTCCATCTTTGGGTTTTTCTTGTCAGGAAAACTGGAAACTAATGCACATGGACAGAGGACAACCGGCCCAGCTGACCAACAGTCACAGACTGACACTCTGCCATAGAGAGTGTGGGTAAGAGGAGGGGGAATAACATGAGAATCTTCCCCAGCCTTAGGTCGGTAGATAAGTGGGGCAGGAGGGAGGGGAGATAGTACTATACCATACTACTCAAACATCCACAGTTATGGTAAGTCAGCTATAGAACTGTACTATGTTCATCATAGTCATTGTTGTAATACTGATTCTTGGGAATACTCACAAAGCCCACTGTTAGAGTGATTGGGTTGAAAAGTGTTCCATTGACAGGAATCTGCAGGATGGCTGAGATGAACCCAGCTCTAAATAGTATTAATTGCTGAAGTTGTGGACAGAGGATCATGTGGCCACCTCTAAAATAGCCTGTTCAGGAAATACTGGTAGCAAATTTAGCCTTGATAGAGTTTGATCTGACTTTAGCAAGGACCTGCTTTCCATGATAAGTATTGAAAAAGTTAACACAGTTTGCAATCCAGTTCAAGATGGTTTATTTGCCTACTGGTCACTCTTGATTACCCTCAGCAAATGCCATCAACAGTTGGTCTGCTCTGTTAGGAAAGTTGATCCAATGTAAGTAAAATTGGAGTTTTCTATGAACTTCAAGGGAGAGTAGTATTCCCTCTTCCTTGTACTATGGTTGTGGGCAGAAAACTGGAAGACAACTAGCCTGATTCAGGGACATCTCTGACACTACTTAGGCATGAAAAAATGGATTAGTTCTGAGGGTGGCTCTGTTCTTTTGAAATACTAAGAAATTATCTTTTGACAAGGCCTGAAGCCCTGAAATTCAGCTAGTTGAAGTGAAAGCCAGAAGGAGACCTTTTTTCTAAGTTAGAAGTTATATGGGGTAGAAACAACTACTTCAGTGGGGGATAGTGTCAATTTTTCATGTTCATATTTTATATCTCAGGAAGGGACAGGATCCCTCCTGGGTGGTCTGAGGTTAAGAATCCCCTTCATAAAATTTGCTTCATTTGCAGGCAAGCAGAGATGGGGGATGGAGGGGTGGGGTGGGGGACTGTGAACCATGACAAGATTGCTGAAGCATGCACTTTAAGCATGGAGTGGGATAACCTTTGCTTATACAACAAAGACAAGTATTCTAGAACAATGGCTTTATCCAGTATGGGGATTCTTTGGAATGAAAACGGCCAATCAGGACCAAGTGTTTAGCCAAATGTTGAAGTCAATTATCTTTTCTTCATACTTAGGCATCATTCTTAGAGAAAGAAGAATTCCGTTAAGCGCCAGGGTCTTGCCTGCATTTGTGACATACATTGAGAGTTCTGACATTTTTCTCTCTGCATATGCCTCAGGGTTTTGCTTTCCAAGCCATTCACTTCCACAGTGAAAAGGACCATGTCATAGTCATATTTGCCTTAAAGTCCCTTGAGAATTCAGACATTCTGTCACCTAAAAGATAACTCCAACACTCTGTCTTTGTCCATTTTAGTAAGGGAAGAATCAATGTGTCTGATTATGGAGTCATCAGTCACTAAAATGTTTTTATTTGTAGAGTGGTCTGTTGCACTTTATCCAAGAGGATTTAAATCCTGGTGAATCTTGAAGTGTCCCAGAATTTGATATGCTGTTAGAATCTCACTGAGCAGCAGCTATTACAATAAAACTCAGTAAGAACAAAAAGTATAATGATCACAGGTCTTGTGCAGCTATTATTTAGTAAAATTTGATTGAAAATTGTAATTTTTGTTTTGTTTATTTTGGACTTATTAACAGGGGTAGAGCACCAGTCCCACTGGACCCATTTCAGTCTCATCTCAGGGAAAACACAACAGATACTTGGCATTATATATAGCGTACATGACAACAAAGACATAGACATGTATACCAAGTGAATATCATCATTGAGTTAAAGATATATGCACAGTAACTGAAAAAAAAACATATAGATGTATTATATATGCTTTGCAGCTTAGCAAATGAGCATTAGTCTGCATGGTAGTCTGTCTTTCTCACCATAAACAACATCTTATTTCCTATAAATAACTATGTTATTAAACAGGTGGAACATTTGCTACCGAAATCACTCATGTCATTGCATTACTGCATTAAGTACCACTTTTTCATGTCATGGGACAGGGATAGCATTTTCCTGTGATTGTATTATAAAACCAAAAAAGTACAATAAATCAGTGACCAAGTTAGAAATACACACTAAACAATAACACCCCCAACACACACATACAGAGTAAGTGCCCCCTATCTAACCCCAGTAGTTTATTAACATGAAACTTGTGCATAATTCATAGGTTCATAGGTTGGTACTAGGCAATGGGCCCTAGGGCCTATACAAGTCTAGCCATAACAATTCCCTGGCTATTTCTTCCCACAGTATTTACTTCCCTGGACCCCTGTCTAGCAGGATGACTGACATGATCCCCGGGGTGAATTTCCTATCTCCCATCTAATCATCAAGGTTCCTTTTGAAGAGGAACAAAGAGGCGCTCTGCTTGACATGTATGGGCAGTCTTTTCCAGAGTCTGGGGAGTCTCTGGGTCAGGAACCTAATCCCTCCAGCATGTTTTGTTCATTGTGATGATAAGGTTTAGATCCCTGGAGCATGTGTCTCTGAGGGATTGGGATTTCTTTAAGTGTAGCATGGCCAACAGCTCTGGGTTTGACATAGCCTTGTATGTTACGCAGAGATCGAAAAGCTAAATAAATGGAGGCTTGTAACAGTACACCACCTTTAATTTTATGGTTAAAAGTCTGTTTGTTCTATTCACTTGAGTTTTATTACTGCAAAGAAAACCAGTTATAGGATTTCTAATTGTCTTGGAGAACACTAGTGAGATATGTGATATTGTATTGTTACAGAATAAATAAATAAATAAATAAATAAATTAAATGAATAAATAAATAAATAAAGGAGAAACATTAATATTATTTACTGATGACTTCAATAGGTTAAATTTTAGTTTAGTTTATGACAATATATGACCATTTATTTCACTAACTGACTAGCATAAAATTAAGATGAATGAGTGATACTAAATCTCCTTTATATCTGACCCCTAAATATTTAATTTCTGTAAGAGATATGCCTAGTTTAGGAACTAAATCCTTGTAATATGGTATATCTGATGGTTTGTATGGAAAGTGTTTTGATTTTTCATACCTAACATAGTCAGAAGACTCCCCCCCACCGACATAACTTTCTGTATTTTTAAATATTTTAGCAATAACTTATTTGTATCATTGAGGAAATTATATCATGTGCAGAATATATGATTTTAATTTTGTTGCAATAAAAGCATGTTTCAATGTATAACATATAACATTAGCATGATAAAAAAAATCATTGCCTAGTCCTTGTTAAGATATTATTTGGATATAAAAATATTCCCATTAACAGTCAAATAGTAAAATGGAGAAGGATTTATAAATGGTTGTAAATCTGCCTTTTTGAACTCTTAATAAGGAAACAAAACATGGACTTGTCCAAATGCCTTACTGGTGTCTAATGAAAATATTCCAATTTATATGTTGCATGTTTATATGGTATAGACTAGTTCTAACATAATATGGTCACTAAGGGATCATCCCCTTTCTGTGAATCAATATTGAAATCTTGAAATATTGCTACAAGTCAATGAAGTAAAAAATAAAGGTAAAATACTTTAATAAAATGTAAAAACTACCAAACAGTTATATATTAGGTTCTTTTGTAATCTAATAAAGACTTCTTCAGACTGGGCAAATAAAATAATACAAATTTAAATATACCATATAATAAAACTGCAGCCTATAATACCAAAGTACAAGTATCTGATCTTTTAATGCATATTAAAGAATTAATCACAAAGAATGACAACAGATATATATATTTTTTAAGAAAAGCAGGTACTTCCACAAGAGCATTGTCAGTTTTTTGAATGAGAACAGAAATTGTTGTCAGATTAAAGGAAGGAAGGTAATGTGAATGTTTTTTTCTTCATAAATTTACATATGTTGTATACATAGTTATGTGTTTTGTGTGTCCAGCATTTTTATGTATATTAAATGTCAAGTAGGCTAGAAAATAGCCTCCATGAGCAGTACTGTACAGGCTGGCCTAAGAGTGAAACGAATGCTTTATTTAAACATTCCTTCATCTGTGAAGGAGGAAATACATTTTATTTATAAGTCCTGAATAAAAGTTATTCTTTATAAAAGGGGTGGTGATGTGGACAACAAGTTAAAATATAATTGATTGTATGTGGTAGATTGTACGTGAAGTACATCATTCCCTCTTCCCTCCACAACTAAAGCTGAAATTTCACTTGCACATTATTCTCTGGTGAGCTATTTACTATGTACAATCTTTTTTCTTGTCATTTGACAACTTTTCTACATCATTTACCTGAGACTGTAGCTTTGAGTTTTAACATCTAAGTTAACTGAGAAAATAGGACAAAGGAGAACTGTGGTGGTGGTGCTGCGGTAGCGTTGTCGCCTCACAGTAAGACGTTGTCCTGTTTGATTCTCAGCTAGAGCGTCTTCTGTGTGGAGACATGCGTGAATGGGTGTACCTTCGTTGAAGGTTATGCATCAGAGCTGGCAACTCGGCACGTAAAAATCTACTGCCAATCATTAGCGGACCGGAGTTCCGCTGTGGCGACCCCTAACCGGGAAAAGCCGAAAGACTCAACAACATTCAAAAGAAGGAGGGTCTATGTTATGCTTGTGGATAAAGGCTGCCCTAGAGTGGTTCATATAACTGTATGAAAATATACTATTTTTAGTAACATTAAAATCTTCTGGAGAAATATGAATCAGCAGTTATTTATATTTTCTGTAAAACAGTGCAGCAGATCCATCTGCTTCAGGTGCCTTATCTAGTTTAAACAGTTGAAAACTTCAGGAATTAATGGAAAAAGAAATGAGCCTGCAGTGCTTCCAAAATGTCATTTGAAATTTTAGTAGGATGAAAGTTAACCACAAAGTCATTAATACTGAAAAACGTAGTGTGAGAGGAGAATCAATCTGTATGACCATAGAGTCATCAATCATTAAAATGTATTTAATTGTACTGTGGTCTCCGGTGCATTTGATCCAAGAGGATCAAATATGGTATTATATAAACGTAAGTATTTCTTGTGGTTTACTATCAATTCAAATTTTATTTTAATAGGAATGATATTACTGGAATTATGATAGAGTACTGGTATCATTATAACTAGTAAGTGTCTGAGAAGAATTATTGGCAGATTCATCATTCGTGGTAACAATTTTAGTCACAAAACTTGACTGGTTTGTAGCAGGTATGTTTTTTATTCACTTTGAGCAGATAGCAAATCTAAATATTTAGAATGACCTAATTTTTGAAAACCCTTATCAAGTGTAGTGTTCAATATATTTAATTCATTTTTTTCTTTATTTTATATTTCTTCAGACAAGCTGAGTTACTGATTAGAGCAACCTTATTGTATTTTTAAATGCTCATATCTAATACTAAATTGTAGATTATTGCTCACCGTATTTTGAATGCAAAGATTCAATAACTCTAGAATCTTGCTGCAGGTACTCTATTCTTCTAGTAACCACTGACTGGGTCTCTGATTAGATGTGAGACTTAAGGCACTATGACGTTTAATGCACAGGTGTTTTAGAGATTAGTCTGTGAATGGTTGTACTTCCATTTTTATTATAAATCATATTTACACCGAGATATGTGGGGCAAAAAACAAGCTGATTCCTATTAGTATTTTTGTCATTAGATAAAATGAAATACTTAGGAGTACAGATTAAAAATAATTATGTTCTGGCAGCTAAAGATATTTGAGAAGAGACTAAAAAGTTAATGCAAAAACTGAGAAACTTGAAGTTTTGTTTTATGGGTATGGATGACAAGATACAAGCAGTTTAAATGTTTTAATCCCTTTAGGTTTGTACACACAGGCATATTTTTATCAACCAGAGAAGTTGTAAAGAGCAATTAATAAAGAGATGAAGGATTTTATCTGGGAGGGGAAGATGGTGAGAGTCAAGTGGGATAAGCTCATTTTTTCAGTAGAACAAGGTGGTTTGAGATTACCTCATTTGAAGTGGTATTTCAGAGCTATACACAATTAAGACTATTATACATGGGAGAAGCAGACAACTATAATTCAAAGAGGAAAGGGATGATGAAGAAACAGGGGTGAAGCTCAAGAAATAAAGAGAGACTGGGATTTTGGATGTAGATCCTTAAGGAGAATAGCAATAACCATACAGAATATCAAAATTCATAAAGTAGCATAAAGTATTCTAAGAACTATGCCAAAAAAGAATGGACAAAGGAGATTCTGCCAATAGGGATGACCACAACTAGGGATACAGGCAATAGGTAAGATGGGGGCTGTAATTTATTGGAGAAAACTGGCAAAGGAAGCAAGGTATTGGGAGAAAATAACTAGAGAGGAAAAGGTGACAGAATGGAAAGAGGCCAATAATTTATTTAGACTGCAGGCTAGAGATTGCCTTCCCTATCAAGGATTGATATCACAGTATAGGCAAAGAGTAAGAAACAGGGGAGTCCTAAGTGAAAGACCAGCACTGGTAGAGTTTTTAGTAGAATCTAGAACAGAAGCTGGTGTTAAAAAATGAATAATTAGTACAGCATATAACTATTGCATGATAACTATTAGAATCAATCAGAGGAAGTTAGAAAGGGCTAGAAAGCGAGATTGGATAAGCACTTCACAAAGAAACAATGGAGGGATATTTATATGTCTCACAAATATGCAACAAAGTCTATAACATTTAGCATTTTTGCTTGGAATGTTTACATAGGTATTTGTTATACCCCAGGAAGACTCCAAACAATTTTTCCTCAGATAGATAGCAAATATTGGAGGTGTGATGGGGAAGAAAGACATAATTGGGAACATATTTTTTGGGAGTATAATGATTTAACAGACTTAAAAGATTTCCTGCAGACTACTCCATCAGAAATACTAGGTGAGCAAATTGATATAACTAAGGAAATTATTTTTGAGCTATGATACAGCATCAGAATTACCTAGACAATGTAAGGTCTTACTGAGTCTAATTATGTTGGCTGCTAAAAAAAGCAATTACTAGAAAATGGAAAACAAAGTCTAAGCCAACTGTACTAGAATATAGTAACAGAGATAAACAACTGGAAATGGAATCTTTAGAAAAGGGTAGGAACAAATTACATGGAAAAAATGGGATTGTGGGAACAATACATGCATAATAACATTTTGGAGGACGAATGAAGTTTAAAAGAAGTTAGGATTTGAATGAGCTATGTAATGTTTGATTGACAATGACTGGATAGATTATAAGTGATATATAATGTTTGCAAGTAGAAATATGTCATTATGGTTTATTTTTCATTTATAGAAATGTATGATTGCCTATGTCATAAGTGATAATTTAAGAAAAAAGTTTCTTGTTTTAAAAAATACTTTTTTTTCATTAGAAAAGAAATTAAAGCTTTTTGTCATTAGGCAAATATGCTTTATTGATCAATGATATCATCTGCAATCATTACTTGTATTATCATTATTATTATTATTATTATTATTATTATTAAGAAGGAACTATCTCTTTTGTTGAAGGCAATTTTAGATTCTGTTCTATCATATTAAGAATCCATGGTTAAATTCTCATTCCCATTAAATAAGTAGTCATAATTGAAAAATAATACTGCATCAATTAGATATGAGTTAGGTTCAGAGTTTTAGAAATGGATAGTTACCATAGTATAAAACACTTATAGAGTGTCTTGTAGACAATACAGGCTTCAATACATTTTACTTAAAAAGTCACCACATATTTTTATATTCAAATTAGAGTGTCATTGTTACAAACCTTTTAACTACCACTGAGAGTAGAAAAGAGTTTGAATGTAATGTTCCCTTAAACTGCAGCAACATTTTATGAACTTGCTTCTGTAGATCCCAATGTCCTTTACTCACATGACTGATTTATTCCTGATATTAGGAGATTAAGTAAATTTAACAAAATGCTCTGCAGGGTAGAGCGACAATGAGGACTGACTCACTACACAAATTGGATCCTACAGATTCTCCTAACCTTAACACTTTGAAGGTGGGACTGGACAAGCACTTCAGAGATAAATGCTGTCTGATTTGTACGGCAGGTATATGGATGCTGTTGCCAGACAGAACTTGATTGAGTTTCACTTGATTTGAAGGACAGTGTCCTATACTCTCAGTCATAAAATATAGTTAGAGATACAGATACTAGAATGTTCTGGAATATTGTCTAAAGTAGACCAGACTGAATATGTAAGGCTTATAACTTAAGTTAAAAGAGACAAAGCATGGCATGCTGTTATATGTGGGGACTTTAATGATTACATTTATGCAGGGCTCAAGACAGGCCTGTATTATTTTTCCAAAAACATAACATACTTTAAATCCTCAAAGGAAGCAAAGCTTATAAAGAAAGACTGACTTATCACAGTATAACTACAAATGGAAGAGGAAGAAATGACTAAGCAGCCTTTATCTATCTACCCACATTAAGATTCATTCAGGGGTGTTATCTGTATTTGCTATTTGGTAAAAATGCTATAAAACGTGTTCAGGGGATTATTAATATACAGAGCTACCTGGTTAACATCCTTCTGATATTTAAGGATGATAATAACCTATAAATGGTCCTGGATGTGGTAAAAGAATATTAGCTTTGAGCTATCTGAGATAAATGTGAGTTTTGTACATATGAAATTTAGTGTTGTAGGCATTAAACTGACACAAAGTACTATGCAAGCAATAAAATAAAAGATGTGCTAGAAATGTGAGTTTTGTAAAGATGAAATTCAGTGTTGTAAGCATGATAAAAAATTATTATGCAAGTGACAAATAAAAGCCGCAGTTAAGGCATGGGTTTTTGTATCAAAGGCTTTGGCCACATCAAGACTGATGATTCTTCTATGCTGCCTAAGAAAAAGGTTTGCATTGGAGACATCACTAAAGATTGTGGGGTTTCTATGAGGAGTTGCCATATGTTTAAAAGAAGAAGAATATGGATTTGTGGTAGAAATGACTAGGGAGGTGAAGAAGCAGGGCTGGAAGCAAGCATAACCAGTGCTTGTGAAGACAAGGTAAAGGACATTGGCACCTCTGGTAGGAAGGATGACCATTTCTTTAAGGTAATCGGAACTGATAAAAATTAAAGATATACTAAGCATATTTGTTTTGTAGTGATATAGGGTTGACAGCTGATGACTTGGTAAATTTGCTAAACAGAATGGTTTTGCAGCACACCCTGTAATCATTTTGTGTTTGCTTTGGCATTAATTTTGACTTATTACTTTTTGTTTCCATTCAGTCATTTGCTCTATTTAGTGGTTTTACTACTCTTCATATAATAAGTTTACCTCTAATTATGACCTAGAATAATTTTGTATTAGATATGTTTATATTTTGAAGTATCATGGTATCACAGGAGATGCAAGGCCGCTGAGTCTTGTGACCACTTAAGCCTTGCTAGTGTCCGTTTTTAGACTGTACCTCTTTTTTCAAGGAGAGCTAGGCCACTCAAACCAGAGGTGAATTTGTGAATGCCCATCCAATCATCCATTTCATTTGCAGAGGAAGTCTATTCCAATCCTGGAGGAGGCACCTTAGAATTGCCCAGTCATTGCACAGGATGTGAAATAGAATTTACAGTCAAAGCACACTACATTTTGTGGGTGGTGTTTTGTTCTACAATTGAGCTTTTTGTCATTTATGGGCTGTGTTTTAGTTGTGGTGCCTATTGACTCAAAATGTCCTGATCTTTGTTTATTGATCATACAGAATCCTTAACTGTTTAAAAACATACCTCTCACCAGTCCATAATTCTGTTGACCATCCTTGATTTCCTCATATTTTTCCTTTCCCATGTATTTTTTTTTTTAATTTTCTTATTTTCTGGTAAATTCTTGATAATTACATTCAGTCAATAATGCCAGACATTAAAGTTTCGTACATATTGATTAGTAAATGTACATTGATGCAAAACCTACTGCTCTATTAATTGTTCATAAGGGAATTAGAGTAAATATTTAAATTTGTCCCTGATTCTGGACCTTTGTTCCTAAATTATTTTTATCTTTTTACAAAATCTTTTGAGCAAGGAAGTTGCGAGGATTTGTACAAAGAATGATGTCTACAAGAAAGGGCTTTCCAAAATTGTTTGTCAGTAATAATACCCTAGTTTATTTTTCAACATACATCTCAGATGTCAAACATCAAAAAAATGGACAAAGTAAGTATATGTGGCCAAAAAATCTGGGCACCTTATTAGCATGACATTTGTATAACTACTTAAACCTCCAGTAGAACTGTGACAGAGCAACACTCAGAAACATAACTTTAAAAAAGAAAGTTACCGAATTTATATATTAAAAAATCTCTTAAAATGCAATTATCCCCAGGATTCAGCAAGCTCTACATGGCATGCAGGAATAGTGCAGGAGCTGCTGGAGGCAATATGGCCACCGAGAGATCCAAGAACAAGCTCCCTGGACATGCACGAGTGCTCCTGCACTATTTCTGCATGGAGACAGTTCCTGTATGCAAATTACCCAATTTGCAGGTGAAAGCCATGCAAATGAGGGGAATTTGTGATCCAGGAAGCTGGCAGCCAGCTGTGCAGGACTAGTGTAGTCTGCAGAAATGTAATCGGTTAGTAACCTAGTACATTTCTGCAAACTACAAAACAGAGCCATGACAGCTCCAAATAAAGGGTGTATATAATGGGGAAAGCATGTCAATGGCCAAATATATGGCCATTGTCATGGAAAACAGTTGCAAAAAAAAAAAAAAATAACTTTTATTTTTTTAGCCGATTTCAGCTGTTTAAGCATAGGGCAGCGGCGCACAAATGGGATGGGGCCGAAAATAAAAAAAAAACTTGAAATAAGCATTCTATCCAAAAATCACAATTTTGACATTATTCTCAATGGCAGGCAGAAGACAACATGGCCAGTGAATAGTGGTTGCTAAGGGGGAAGGCTCAGTGTCAAACTTGTTACTAGACATTAGCAGGCAATTCTATGCAAATGAGGGGAATGATACTGAATCCCAGCCTGCACCCAACCGTGTAGGTGCAGGAAGACCATGGTGCAAGCCTAAGAGCTAGCTGACATCGTAGAGGGGTGTGTCAGGCTAAGTAAGCTTATTAGAGCACTGTGGCTCGGGTTTGCCCTTAGATTAGCAGAGCTAAGCAAGGGTGTGTGTCTGAAGCTGCCAAGCACACTTTACATTGCCTAAGCAGGTGTGCGCGTCACACACCGTATTTTAAAGGAAAAAAAAAATAAACCAGGAAATAGCAGCTCCATGCACATCTGAGCACTGTGTTCGTGTGGCACGCCCCTGGACTTAAATAGGAAGGCAATGGGAAGGGAAAACAGCAGTAGGAAGGTAATCAAGGAGAGCTAGCATAGCTGTCAGGTGAAATGTATCAAAATCAGCCAATTACACAGGCAGCAGCCCAGACCAGCCCAGCACACCACTATAAACTATGCAAACACCTTTCCCTCTGGTATTTCCCACAAACTCTACACCACCGGTGCACACAAGAGGGGAAATTTTACCAAACAAAAGCAACAAAATGATAGGGGCTGCAGCAGCTATCATAAATCAACATGTGGAAGAGGCTGAAAGTGGTGAGGGTGAGAATGCTGACAACCAACCCACAGTGAGGAGAAAGAGAAGAGTGTACAGTCCCAGGGTAACCTACCAGGGGCTACATGAGCTGGAGATAGTGGAGCACTATAGGGTGGACAGGAACCTCCTAAAGCAAATTGTTGAGCTGTGCCAGCCACACATCACACATGGAACCAACAGAAGGGAACACATCCCAGTGGAGACCAAGGTATGTGTAGGCCTAAGAATACTAGCCACAGGTACCTTCCAAAGGCCAACTGGGGATATCATGGGGATCTCACAGGCATCAGCATTCAGGGTACTCCACCAGTTCCTGGATGCCATGTCAGCACATGCCGGTGAACATGTATATTTCCACAACAGTCATGAGGCATTGACCAGCAATATGCATCCCTTCCACCAAATAGCAGAATACCCTGAGTTAGTGGGTGCTGTAGACTGCATGCACATATGCATCAAAGCACCACCCAGTGAGCAGGGTAGGGTCTACATCAACTACAAGGGCTTCCCCTCCATCAAATGCCAGGTCATCTGCAATGCCCAGGGCATTATAATTAATGCATGTGATGGCTGCCTTGGAAGCTATTAGGACTCCCACATCTGGCATATGATGCATCTGTACCAGAGATTTGCCAATGGGGACATCCCTTACGGCCACCTAGTGGGGGATGCTGGTTACGTATTGGAGCCATGATTGATGACACCCATCAGAAATGCACCCACACCTGAACAAGAACTCCATAATGAGGCACACGCACAGACCAGAACCATAATAGAGTGTGTTTTTGGGATGCTCAAGTCACAGTTCCAGTGCCTGGACACATACGGTGGACCCTTGCAGTACTCACCAGCTACATGTACCCAAATTGGCATCGTATGTGCCATGTTACACAAAATGATCCTGCGGAAATAGCTGCAGCAGGATCAGCACTGGGCAGGGCCACACAGCCCCCCCAGCATTGCCAAGGCCTGCACAGGCACAGAGTGACTTGAAGGAGGAACAACCTGAGCCTGCCCCAGTAGGCAGAAGGAGGTGTGCCCAGTATGCCCAGGCCATGGCAAAGAGGCAACGCATAGCACATACACTGACATGATAAGAACCCAGGGAATGACACCTCTCTCTGACTTGCACATACAGTAAAAGGGATGCCAAACATTAGACTACCTGTGCTTAACCATGTATAGGGAATGTACTATGTGCATCTGACATATTCAGCCCTCCAGCACCATTCTCAATACTGGCACAGCCACAAGGTAAGTCACTCTCCCTATCAATTTCCAAATGGAGTAGTATGTTTTGTTACTTGTATCTATGGTATGGATGTGAGCATGCAAGGGAATCAGGTGGCTGAATGGGATGCCAGCAGATAGTAAACACCTTTAGTGGCAGCATGAGATTTGTAACAAATACTGGCATCACCATAGTAGCCAGTACTAGACAAGGTGACAAAACTCACTGCAGGAAATGTGGTGGGCCACATGTGTGTTCATAGGGCACACACATGCCAGTCAGGGAGGCTCACATACCCAACAATAGTTTCAGCCAGCAGGACAGGCATAGACAAGCACAAACAAAGGCTGTGCTATGGCCTCTGATTGATGGCTATGGAGAACATCCCCCCTCCAGACTTACACAGACAGACTACAACAGGTCAGGCAGTGGGATGTTACTTCCGAAGGGTAAGAAGTCTGAAACTGAAATGTAGGTCAGTCAATCCTAAGACCTGTAGTACACTGATATGCCTCTAGTCAGCATGATAAGTCAGAATACAGAATGAAATGGAGTACCTGAAATACCAGTACAGTAATAGCAAATGTGTACAAGTGTCAGGTGTGCCCCCCCTCCCAATCCAATGTAGAAATGTAGTAACATGTATGTGTAGGTATAATAACAGTGGAGCACAGATTACCTGAGCTGGACAAAGTAGCAGGATAGATTGTAGCATGTGTACAATATGCAGGGCTGCGTGTGTTAGGTTGGTGTGTGTTGTATACTGTGTGAGAGTGGTCAGTATGTAGTGATGGTGAGGTTTGTCATGGTGGCCATTGGCCAGTACTGCCGATGACAGGGTCAAGTTCTCACAACGGCAGTGCCAAAAGCAATGCATCCCAGCAAAACACATTCCAGCAGTAAGCCATAGTAAATGTTTGGAAGTAATATCTGTCACCATCTGAAAGATGGACACGGCATGAATGTGGGCCCAGACATACAAACAGTACACAGGTGGAAGTACCCCAGACAGACAGTGTATTATATGTTACTGTCAAATGGACACACCTTTGGAATTGCACATACAGGTCAGCAGCACATTAGTTGGGTTTGTAGTAGGGAATACCAATGTGGTCTGGCCAAACACTGGCAGACCACAAAGGTCACAGGTATGAAGTATTGAGAAACAGCTGATTTCCCTGCACAAGCCAGCATAAGTGGAATGCCCCATGCATATCTGTAAGTGAGATGCAAGTAGTGTCCATAGCACACATGCACCCAGCTCACCCCGCCATCACCCAAAGGTACCTCTCTGGTCTTATCCTTGCTGTTAGGAATGAGTACAATAAGACCCCCACCTCTGTATGGCAATAGCCAAAGAATGCAGCATGCAGAGTAGGTGTCCCATGCAGGTGTGTCCCTAGCTGTAAGCAGCACCCTGCCAGCATCCACTCATCTAGATCAATAATGACAGAAAGAATTGGCATTAACACCTTGCACACCTACCTTGATACCCTAGGGGAATATAGTGTCTTACAGTCTGGGAGCGTAGGAGTGACACAATGTATTGGCCTTCCTCCAGATGGCCTGCATCACTACCAAATGTCCTACAGTTCTCTGTTAAAGACCTGTGTCTCACCCGTACTTTCAATGTATGTTATGTCATGGACTTCCAAATAACAACATAACACAGTCCACAGAACCCAAATTCAAGGCCATGTGGTCAAATCCCAGTAACATGTCCACCATGTCCTAGTGGATGAACTGTGGATTAACACTGAATTACTGCTGGGATGAGGTGATAACTATAGGGAACTTATCAGATAAGGTTTGCATAATGTTTGAAAGAGGATAGAGTAATAGAGGGGGTAGGAGCATGGGCAGCATGGAGTGTGTGAAGTCCGAAACTCAGCCATGTGCACATACTATCCCTGCCTGCAAACACAGGAATAGGTAGCTAAAAACCTGCTTGTAAACCACAATGTGAAGGGGTAATGTCCAGAATTATGACCTCTGCCTCTGGGTAACCTGTGTGAATCTGTACAGCTGTGAGGTATGGCCACAGCAAGATATGGCCATACAGTGATGTCGATGGATGTATAAGCATGGGATCTTCAGCCACCACTGTACCAAGGTGCTGAACCATTGACACAGATCCAGCAGCAAGTGTCTGCAGCTTCCCCTCCAGAATGGCATGATTGTGCAAGAATATGTAGGCTGCAGACCACAATACTGGACACAGCTGCATTCACCCTGTGTTCCCCAGGACATTACTGCAAGCAAATATGTATACCTGACAGTACTTGATGACATAAAACATCACAGTGTAAAACAGTACATATGTCTGAATATCCCTGCTAACACCAAAACCATGTAGCAGAAGCAGCACAGACACAATTACCTACAGTAACCCACTATCCTTTGACTATTTTGACCCCATATTGTCAACCAATCTACAGATATCCCGCAGACACAGGTTGCTAGCTGTAGGTGTAGAACACAAAAGCCTGCACTGGAGTACAACCTACCTGGAATGGATTCACACATTCAGTACAGAAGGTCATACTGGGCATGCTCCCACACTTAGAGAAACAAAGCCCTTGTCTGACAACAAAATACTGAAAGGTCATACTGGGCATGCTCACACATTTACAGAAATGAAGCCCATGTCTGGCAACAACAGTGGACTATACATATCTGACAGTCACAGATGTTTGTGCACACACTCCTCAGTAAACACCAGTCATGCTTTGCACACACGTTGCATAGAAATACACACATATATCCAAGGCAACACACTATAATAGGCCAGAATTACACATACATAAATGTGTGGAAGAGACAGACAGTGACAAAGAGCCTCCCATCATGAGGCCTGTCCCACCCAGCACACATCCAATTGGCTAAAACCACATGATGTGCAAATGTTAATCACTGTAGATATTTGTCTCTGGTATCCCTCAGCACTATAGTGTCTGTGGTGCTTGTGCTAACTGGTAACATGACTGTACAAGTCAGTAGTCATCTAGCAGTTGTATAAATGTACCTGTGGAATATAAACCTGTTTGTGCCTGAGTTTTGTGTGTCTGCTTCCAGATGAATGAGTTATGGCCCATGCACACACACTGCACTCCCCATTGCCCTACTATGACAAGCCTGCTGATGTCTTCACCTTGAAATACATTTTGGGGAAGAAATAGCCCTATAAGCTTTGTGTGTAGGAGTTCTAATCCCAGACATGGCAACTGTGAGATTTTGTGTGTTTGTCTGTGTAGGGATCAATGCTTTTGAGGCCATTCACACTCACTACAATTTCAAATGCCCTACTTTGGCAGGGTTGCTGATGTCATTCACTTTGAAATACACCTTTGGGGAAGGAGTAGCCCAGTAATCTCTGTGGCATGTCGTATAACTGAGTAATGCTGTAGAGTGATGTAGGAGTTCTATTCCCAAACATGGCAACTGTAGAACTTTGTGTGTGTATTTGGGTAGGGATCAATGCCTTCTGAGGTCATTCACAGTCACTACAACTTCCATTGCCCTACTTTGGCAAGCCTGCTAATGTCATTCAGCTTGAAATACACCTTTGCAGAAGGAGTAGCCCAGTAAGTTCCATTGTGTGTCCTATAACTGCATAATGCTGAAGTATGATGTACTGGTTAGGTAGAAGTTCTATTCCCAGATGCGGCAACTATATAGCTTTGTGTGTGTGTGTGTGTGTGTGTGTGTGTGTGTGTGTGTGTGTGTGTGTGTGTGTGTGTGTGTGTGTGTGTTTATCTGTGTAGGGATCAATGCTTTTGAGGCCATTCACAGTCATTACAACTTCCATTGCCCTACTTTGGCAACCTGCTGATGTCATTCACTTTGAAATGCACCTTTGGGGAAGGACTAGCACAGTAAGCTCCATGGTGCTTCCTATAACTGTGTAATGCTGCAGTGTGAAGTACTGGTTAGGTAGGAGTTCTATTCCCAGACATGGTAACTGTAGAACTTTGTGTGTGTGTGTTTATCTGTGTAGGGATCAATGCTTTTGAGGCCATTCACAATCACTATAACTTCCATTGCCCTACTTTGGCAAGCCTGCTGATGTCATTCACTTTGAAATACACCTTTGGGGAAGGAATAGCCCAGTAAGATCCGTGGTATGTCCTATAACTGCATAATACTGTAGTGTGATGTACTAGTTAGGAAGGTGTTGTATTCCCAGACATGGCAACTGTAAAACTTTGTGTATCTGTGTAGGGATCAGTGCTTTTGAGGCCATTTGCAGTCACTACAACTTCAGTTCCCCTACTTCACAAGCCCGCTGATGTTATTCACTTTGAAATACACCTTTGGGGAAGAAGTAGCCCAGTAAGCTCCATAAAGTGTCCTATAATTGAGTAATGCTGTAGTGTGATATACTAGTTAGGTAGGAGTTTTATTCCTTACATGGCAACTACGAAACTCTGTGTGTGTGTGTGTAGGGATCAACATTTTTGTGGCCATTCACAGTCACTAGGCACACCTAAAAATGGAGAACATTGATATATGTGCAGTAACAGAGACCTGATCCAAGGCTCCAGAGAGAACCCCTGCAATACCAGGTACACCTCTCACTACACCTGTCGGCCACTAAACCAAGACCAAAACAATAAAGGTGGAGAAGTGTCCATATTCACCAAGGATATTCACACCACCAGGCTACTTGCCCAACAGAATGTGTCTGAAATACCCCCAGTGCAACTAACACTAGGTCAGACTGCAATCAAAATCTCATAACTTGATAAAGATCCCCCACTGTGCCCCAAGATTCCCACTGCAGCTTTTGAAACATACTGGGAAACATTATGATGCAACCAAACACCCTAATACTGGGTGAATTACACTACCCTACCATTAACTGGGAAAAATACTTGTGTACCAACACGGGTGCCCAGCAGTTCTTGGAAGTCATAATTCCCAATGCCCTGGATCAAGTAACCTATAGTCCCACCAGGGGCTGAAATATCATAGACCTGGTCATTACCAACATGGGAAATCAATGTTCCACATCTATGGTCACCCCATTGGTGGTCAGATCTGTCCACGAGCTAATCATCCTTAACATTCATATCCCTTCCCCACACCACAGTAAGGAAACCTCCATAACACACATCTCCAAAGCCAAAGTCATGCTACACATGTCAGACGTGACTAATGTCATGACACCCATGCAGATGGGAACTGAAAGGACGACTGCTGAATCCTATATAAAGGAACTGTATGAGCACATCCACTCGTGCATGAATTGTGCCAGCCAATATAGATCCAAGACACTCCCCACCAAGAAAAGGAAGCCAATGTGGTGGGCCCCTGCCATAAACATACTGTACAACAAAAGGAAGAAACTTTTGCAGAAAAGGGGGAATTTCCAACCACAGAAAGAAGCTGAGATCCCTCATAACATCCACCAAAGCTAGTTATGAACATAATATAACCAAAGACGCCAAAGACAACTGCAAGCCATTCCATAGCTATGTCAGGAATCTAAATGGCAATGCTCAGATCTGCTCTGAGCTGCAACAGGATGGTATTAAATATACTGCTCCTAAGGATATTGCCTATATCCTGGCATATTGATTCAGTGTCAACTGCACCCTCTCCCACCCTCAAAAGGGCCCATCTCAACACTGAAATATTGCCAGATTCCAGTAATAATGGCCACATAGGTAAAAACCAGACTCTCTAGAGCTAAGACAATAGCAGTCATGGGACCAGCCAACATACCGGGCTGTGTACTCCATGAACTACAAAATGAATTGACACCTCACCTATGTGCCATGTCTATTCATAGCCACACCTCAGGCTTCATGCCCACTGTGTGGCACACAGTTACAGTTATCCCAGTCCACAAGGGGGGATCCACCTTGGATCCTGGGAACTACAGCTCCAGCAGTATGACATACCTGATCTGCAAGGCCATGGAATGTATTATCATGGAAATTAAAACAAAGACATTGGCAACCTGCAAACACTGGACCCCAGCCAGGTTAGGTCTGTGAAGGACCGATCATGTCACCTCAACCTGATTGACAACTGTGAATCAGTCTCCAGAGCTGTGACGAGGTTAAGGTGATTCACACAGCCTATCCTGACCTCTCCAAGGCCTTCAACAGCATCCTCCAGTCTGGAATCATAGATAAATGTATCAAGCTGGCCATTAATCCCTATGTTACTCGATGAGCTGCCAACTGTTGTACTGACAGAACCCACACTGTAAATGTAGGTGACACCAACCCCAGGCCCAGACAAGTGACAGTTGGAGAACCTTAGGGTTCAGTCCTGGCATCGCCCTTGTTTGGCATCTACTGATCTAAAGTACAGTCCAACAGTAAGGGACACTGGCAAACAAAGGTCACAGATGACTGCACACTGGGAGCCAATATTGAATCCCCACATGATGTGGATATTCTACAGAAGGGCCTTATAGAAAGACATGCTTGGTGCCTGAGCCATGGCCTCAAGATCAAGGCCAATAAATGTATAGTTATCTCCTTTGGAAAGGGACATGTACCTGTCAAGTGCCACATAGATGGCAGTACACTAAACACCTAAAGTGTGATAAGAGACTTAGCGACACAGGTGGACAGTGGTCTCACCTTTGATAACCACATCACCACAACAGTCAGGAAATCCACCTATGGCTTACATCCAGGAAAAAGGAGGCCATTGTCCCACTGTAGTCATCTCTCAGTAGACCCAGTACAGACTACAATGGCCCCATTATGTATGTACCTCACAAGACATCTGCAACAACTAGAAAGGCTGCAGACATACTTCACTAAAAGAATCACAGGCCTAAACCCGATGCCCTATGCCGACCTTCTGAAAATCATCCAGCTATACTCTGTCACATGTTGTTTTTTCAGAGATGATCTCTGCTTAATGTACCATGCCATGTCAAACCCACAGCTGTTGGAAATGCTACACTTAAAGAATTCCAAACCCTCACAGCCACATGCTCCAGGGTTCCAAATATTGTCATCACAATGAACAATACATGCTGGAGGGATGTGTTCCTGACCCAGAGACTCCCCAGACTCTGGAATAGACTGCCCATGCATGTCAAGCAACATGCTATATTTGGCTCTCTTCAAAAGGAACTTGGACGATTGGATGGGATAGGAAACTGACCCCTGGGATCATGTCAGTTGCCCTGCTAGACAGGGGTCCAGGGACGTAAATATTGTGGGAAGACATAACCAGGGAATTGTTATGGCTAGGCATGTATAGGCCCTAGGGCTGATAGCCTAGTACCAACCTATTAACCTATGAACTTATGACCTACACTTTCCATTGCCCAACCTTGGTAAGGCTGCTGACATCATTCACTTTGAAATACACCTTTGGGAAAAGAGTAACCCAATAAGCTCCATGGCGTATACTGTAACTGTTTAATGCTGTACTGTGCTGTACTAGTTAGGTAGAAGTTCTAATCCCAGACATGGCAACTGTGAGACTTGGTTTGCGTGTGTTTGTTATACGTATCCTGTGTGGAAGTAGCTGTGAGTGTGTAACAGCAGGACTCATCGGGGAGTGTTTTTTGCAAATTTCTTACATGGTGGGCCGATTATATGTCACAATGTCCACCTTACAAGGATGACAGATGTCAAACAGCAGAGAGGCTAGGGTAGACAATCCATATCCCTACATGTGACATCATAGCTTGGGGAACAATGTAGGCAACCCTCGTATTACCCAGAGAACACTTTCCACCCATGTCTCATACACAAACTTAGCTAGGCAACAACTATGTTGGTAGTTCCCTGCATATTATCGACAGATAGTAACCATGGTGTGATTGCAGTAGACTACAGAGGACATAACACCCTGTTCCATCCCTACAATAGGGAAATTATTGTATACAGTGCTCCTTCACTATGTTCGCAAATGGACGACTGGAACAACTGTAGAGCCAGCAAGTGTAACCCAGAAAGGACATACCATGCCTTATACACAAGCCCTGTATGGACAGATGCCACTGGCACCAGGGAATACCTGTATCATGCTGTCAATGTAGGTGCAGGTTCAACCTGGTGTCCATTGCCAGTTCTCACCACATGAGGTCAGGAATGGCACATCTGATGACAACAACATGCCACAGACACCTCAGGTACACTTTCACATCTCACAGAACATGCATGTGGGATGTGTGCACATCCCAGACACTGCCCATGTTATGGAATATAGAACACATACATGGCAAGCATTGCACAGCACTGTCCACCCACAATAGTAACCCAGATGACTGGATGGTGAATACAATACCCACCTGTGTGGGCCAATCCAGACACTACACCCCTTTGCCACACTGAAGACCACTGTTATGTGGCCTGATGCCAAGGTATACCCTTTACCAAGCCTTGTACAGCCTTCTGGCACAGTCAACCACTACACACCAGTGAAGCAATGCACCCATGCATGTCAGTACTGGAAAACCTGTGTCTGTGTGTGTGTGTGTGTGTGTGTGTGTGTGTGTGTGTGTGTGTGTGTGTGTGTGTGTGTGTGTGTGTGTGTGTGTGTGTGTGTGTGTGTGTGTGTGTGTGGAGTATAATGATTTGGACACCATTCACACTCACTACACCTCCCATTGGCCTTCTGAAGCATGCCTTCTGATGTCAGACACCTTGACATACCCTTTGCCCATATATCATCCTGATAGCCCCTGTGGTGCATGTGATACCTGTGTATTACTGTATTGTGCCAAACTAACTAGTTAGGAAGTCTAATCCTGACCCAGCCAAGTGTGATAATGTGTGTGAGTCCCTGAGAGAGTGTGGCTGTGTCAACCTTGACACCTGTTCTTGTGGACAGGCACGTGTACTACACCTACCTTATCCCTCCTTTATCACTGTTCCTGATGTCACTCACCATCAAATATACCTTTGGGCAGCTCCCCAACATGTAAGCTTTGTGGCACATGCAATAACTGCATAGACATGTGATAGCAATACATAGGCAGGCAGGGGTTTGAAACCTTGTACTGGTAATGGCGTGGCACAAACATGCTTAGGTTTTACTCTTCCACCCCCTCCCTGTCTTACTTTGTCTCTGTCTGCCTCTCTCACTCCCTCTCTGGGGATGTGGAGAAGTATACTTCCTTTGCTTAGGCAGCAGCTTGTGTTTTTTAAGTGATGCTCATGATCAGCTGATGGCCTCAGCACGAATTGCAGTCCCCCACTAGCTGATTGCATGTGGAAGAGATGTGGTAAAATTCCCATAGATAATTGCATGGAAACACACTCCTATAACTAGGAACATCATGTGGGTGTTGGCCCTTTTCATTCACTGTGAGCAGGACTTCATTTCAGTGTTTGGCAAACAGTATCAAAGATGGTAGTGGGATATACCTCTAACAACATACACTGTGAAGACAGGCCAACAAACAGGAGGGGGATGGTCCAGACATGACTACAGAATGTAAGTGTTGCTCTTCTGCATTTGGAGTTATGTTGGTTTAACAGGGTTTGTGTGGATATGGCAGGTATGCATGATTTAATACCTGTCATGACAGTGCTGTGTGTTTGAAGAAACTCCCACCTGTAGGGTTATCTGCAGATGGCCAGTGTTTGGAGTCTTATGTGTCTTGTGTTAATCACAGATCACCTATCTTAGAAGTGCAGAAGCATAGTCTGAGGATTGCAGTCAGTACATGGTGACAGTCATGAGAGTTACTGACTTCATATACACATATCACAACAAACCCTGTTACAACAGTAAATGTATGAGGTTAGTACAGCAACATGCCAATATTGCCCCAGTGTTTGTGTCTCCAGCCATAAGTCTGACAACCTTTGTGCATATGTCATGCAGTAAGAGGTACATATGTTCTGTACACTATTATTTATTGACATCATACCTGATAACAAGCCAGTCAGATATCAGACTGCTAGACATGTTATGTATAGTTTGTTTGTGTCTTTCGGCTTTTTCCCAGTTAGGGGTCACCACAGCGGAACTCCGGTCCGCTAATGATTGGAAGTAGAGGTTTACTTGCTGGCTTGCCGGGCCTAACGCACAACCTTCAACGAAGGAATGCCCATTCACGCGGTTGTGTGTACAGTAGTGAGGTCTGTGTATTTATGGTGATTGTCAACAATATGTATATTGCGAATACGTACCTTGGCCTGTGTACAGACTGTGGTAGATGTAATTGTTCTTGGTTCTGTTCTATCTGATGTTGCATGCTGCTCCAGTGTATGGTACCCTATAGGCTTACATGTTTGTAGGGCCAAACACACACATGTCCCATACCACAGACAGGCATTGGACCACACTGTGTGATGGCCCAGTATATGTAGGGTTAGTGTGTAAGTGGCACATATGAGAATGGTGTTGATCAGACAGTCCATATACTGTAATATTAAGCTTGCTTACCATATGTGGCTGTGGCTGTGTTCACATTGGTTGTGGGTATGCACTTTCACACATGTGTCTGTTACTCTGTGCTGTGAAATGCCTGTAGAGCCTGCTATATTTGCAGGTACATGTGCATTCCCCATAAGAAATGTAGCTAGTGTTGTGGCAGTCTGCCTGTAGTTTACACAGTGCTTTGTTACAAGCCTAGCAGCTTAGTGAAATTACCCAGTGTGATGTTATGTCCAGATATTTGCCAGATGTACTGCTGCTGAGCCACCATAACTGTCATGTATTTCTGATAAAGCAGTAGGATGCTGTACAGATGTATGTCATTAACTAGTGGGTAGTATGTGGCCATGTGAACTCTGCACCACCGGTTATTATGTGTCAGGACAGACAGGAGTGTGTGAATGCATAAACTGTGTGGGCATATGTAGTCTAGTATTTACATGATATACCCATGTACATGGCTGTTAACATCCACATTGTCAGGCTTGGTCCACATGTCTCATACTAAGGGGATCTGTGTATACCTCTGGACTGACCAGAGTGTGCCAGACTGTCCACATTGATTGGTCATATCTCTGCTGTAGTCCACAGCATCATTACTGTGATATCAGTGGTACTGTACTATGATGATCTTAGGATGTCTGTCAGTAACTGATGGCTTACATGTCAATAGCAGATGTGACCTCCCACACACAACATGTCTGTTAAGACAACCCCTGTTACAGTAGGAACACTCTACATATATACCTGCAATACATACATGACATCCCCTTGTACTAAGAGGTTGAGACTATTGGTGCTGAGGTATGATTCCACTCCATGTTCTGGACATATGGTAAACATATATGTGTATACATATATATATATATATATATATATATATATATATATATATATATATATATATATATATATATATATATATATATATATATGTATATATATATATATATATATATATATATATATATATATATATATACACATATACATACACACACACACACACACACACACATATATATATATATATATATATATATATGTATATATGCATATACACATCTATCTATATCTACACATATTAGATATAGATATATATATATATATATATATATATATATATATATATATATATATATATAATATGTACATATAGTTATAGATATCTACATATATATCAGCATACATATATATATATATATATATATATATATATATATATATATATATATACAAACACACACACACACACACACACACACACACACACACACACACACACACACACACACACACACACACATATATATATATATATATATATATATATATATACAGAGAGCTCTATATATGACCATATATATGATGTACTATACAGATGTATATAAATACATATATATATATATATATATATATATATATATATATATATATATATAACTATATATGTGTATGTACATGTAGACATATATCTACATATGTATATGTATATATATATCCATATCCTTGTTATGTGTAAACATTACTGTTGTGTATACCTTCCCAGATGTATCACACTGTATGTATCTGATATGTGTATATTTAGATATAACAACATATGTGATGCAACAGTAATATCACTAACAAGTACTACACAATTGTAGAAGTCACAGCAATTGTTCAATACTATTCAATACGTGTACTGACAGATATAGTGGAAAACCAGCAACTGTCTTCACAGCTGTCATGGCGTAGTGATTAACTGTTCTGACTATACTGTACAGGGTCCTGGGTTCAAGTCCTGCACGGCTATTAATTTTGTTGCTAGATATAGATATATATATATATATATATATATATATATATATATATATATATATATATATATATATATATATATATATATGTACATATAGTTATAGATATCTACATATATATCAGCATACATATATATCAGCATACATATATATATATATATATATATATATATATACAAACACACACACACACACACACACACACACACACACACACACACACATATATATATATATATATATATATATACAGAGAGCTCTATATATGACCATATATATGATGTACTATACAGATGTATATAAATACATATATATATATATATATATATATATATATATATATATATATATATATATATATGACTATATATGTGTATGTACATGTAGACATATATCTACATATGTATATGTATATATATATCCATATCCTTGTTATGTGTAAACATTACTGTTGTGTATACCTTCCCAGATGTATCACACTGTATGTATCTGATATGTGTATATTTAGATATAACAACATATGTGATGCAACAGTAATATCACTAACAAGTACTACACAATTGTAGAAGTCACAGCAATTGTTCAATACTATTCAATACGTGTACTGACAGATATAGTGGAAAACCAGCAACTGTCTTCACAGCTGTCATGGCGTAGTGATTAACTGTTCTGACTATACTGTACAGGGTCCTGGGTTCAAGTCCTGCACGGCTATTAATTTTGTTGCTGGGTATTACAAGGGCTCTTGGATACAGAGTGATTAAGGCAGTGTTGAGCAGCATTAAGCAGGTTTGCATGGGTTTGCACAAAGCTAAGCGGTGCTAAGGCATGGTTAAACGTACTGGTGGTTACACCTTTAAGGCTTCGCTTATCAGTGCGCAAATGTGCCTAGCTGTTATATTGCAGCTATGCTGACACCTGCTAAACATGGTTCAGCCCTGGTAACCAGTGCTTACATCCCAGTCTGATAACATAGCATAATGACATCTGTAATAAGTGTATGTAATGCCATGTACATAACATGCGTCTATGTGCTGTCATTACAGTAGCAAGGGGTGTGAGTCTTCTGTCTGGGACACTTGAGTATATATGGCTTGTACAACACTTTTATCCATGTGAAAGTGTTACATACAAGGATAGTATCCCAGGTTATATGCAGTCACACTGGCATGTAATGTATCATTGCGTTACTACTGTTGACAGTGTTTTCCCAAGCAAGAGTAGATTGCTAATTGTAGTACTGGAAACAAACACCCCTGCATGCATAGATGGACTCTGAGTCCTCACTGTCACTGGTGTGTGAGCTGTGTCACATTATATATTTCCTACTGGATAATGATCTGACATGTGGAAAATAACTGTCGATGACTGTGTGTATAGTATAGCACATGTCAGTGAGGGCTGCCATCATGTAGTAATGGCATACCTATCGGTGTTAGACATCTATCTGTCAACATATTCATCCTACTGCATAGCTAGTTGGTGAGCTGATGTCTGTCAGCCCCCATACAGATGTGCAGATGTCAGGTATCCATCTTGGATATGTACAGGCAATCTATGCTTGACTGACACTGACATGTCTGCCCAGCTGTGTTATAAATGGCACAGATATAACTCAACACCCTGTGCGCACCACATGCCATGTTTATGTCAACTACACTACCACAATCAACAGAACATGCATGGGCACAGGTCTCCAAGACAGACACTAACCATGTTATGTAATGCATGTTGCATACATGTCAACTGGAGCACCTCATCAGCCCTCTGCAGGAGGCACCCAGAGGATTGGCTGATGCACATCACTCTCACCCTGAAGGTTACCACAGTGGTGTCTGTTGATAGATGGCCTACTGGCACATGGCAGGTGGCATGATACCACTGTACACACATCCCTTACATTTCCCATCAATCCATGTGCAATAGCCTGCTACACAACTATGAACACCTGCAGCAATGCACCCAAGTACTGACAAATGTGTACGTGTGCATTACTTAGAATATCAGAGTCTGTGTGTTAGTAGACCTGTCGTTGGGAATACCCTCAGGCCCTTCACACCCACCGCACCACCCATTGCCATAGTTAGATGTGGCTGCTACTGTACCAGACATTACATGTACCTTGTTACGCTCCTTCCTTAAGGGCTACCGGGGCCTTGCAGTACCAGCACAACACTGTTGTACAAATGGGTCGATAGGCATTTGACACCCACTGAGTTCTGGCAAGTGTGTGTATGTGTACATGTGTGTATATATGTAAGGTATAGCATTTCAAGGCCACATACTCCTATTACAATATGAATTGCCACACAGTATTAGGGATAGTGATGTTGCGGCCCATAGGAGAGGCATGACAATGCATCACCCTACTATGCCTGTGGCATGTGCATTAGATGCATATCCCTGTAGTAGCACTCTTGGGATGGACAAGGGGTTGTATTGCAGTCCTGGTCAGTGTGTGATGGTGAGTATGTCAGAGTGTCATCATGGGTTTCAGTGCGTACAGTATCCACAGTTTGGTACGGGTGCTGTATATACTGTCATTATACCATGGAACCCCGGTACATGTCCCATGTACCACTGTATGGTGACCACTGTCACCATCAACCATACAGGTAACTGATAACACTATCCAGCCCAGTTATGCATGTGCTCTATGCAACCTACCTGTAACACATTGGACACACTAACAAGGTAGTTAGCAGTGATAGGCCCCAGGTCTCTTGAATGTGTGTCTGACTGTTATGTGTTTGTCAATGTGTATATGACGATATGTCACACTATGTATTGTCCATATACAACCATTACATCCCCCATTACCATACTGTACATGCCTGGGGATGTTCTGCATGTAACATGTGACCTGGAACACACCTCATCCTAAAAGCTGTGGGGCGTGTGCAATTAAAGGCACACACATCAGTAGCACTACATACCTAGATAGGGGTCTAGTCCCAGTGTTGCCAAGTAAGAGTGTGCGTGTATGTAGAGGGATCTACTTCAGGTTGCAGAATATGCATGTCCCAGGGGGTCATCTGTCCAAGAACTGTGTAGCATATGCTAACATGTCACAGGGATCATCCTGTAGATGTACATTCCATCACAACTACTGTTAGCTGTGTAAATGGCCTCTTCCCCACTGTATAGGTGTGCAGCGATACTGGTGTTGGTATATATAGCTGGGTGTGGCTGATGTGGACACAGCCAACATCATTGTAGTTACTGTTGAGTGTACCCCCCCCGTGTAGCTGGCCGTAATACTGTCCAGTTCATGTTAACAGGTTATGTATTTGTCTATCACACTATCTGTGGTTCTACAGCACCTCTCACCCTCCAGAGGGTAGGGGTATGCTACCAACACCAGCACACATATGTTTACCATGTTGAGGATTGTACTACATTGAGAAAGGGGACATATACCCTGCCGATACCATCGTCATTGACATTAAACTAGTGGACTCCTTATTCCACAATGGGTTGTTCTGCATAGTCTGGCTTGGTGGAAATACATAGGCTATAATGGGTTCCTTGCACAGGTATATACATCCATGTGTACAGCATTTTCTGTGTAGTGTATCAACACCTAAGCCTCTGTGTGTGTTATACACAAACATGTGGTGTGTACCACCCAGTACAACTACCATTGTCCACTGTAGAAGGGCTGCTAACAGCAGCCACCATGCACTCACCTGTATACACAACCCCCAGACCTATCGGCCATGTGGCACAGGTAGTAACTGTTATACAGACTTGTGACGTGTTCACCTGTACCCAGGATATGACACAGCCAAGGTGTCACCACAGTGCCATACCCCTTGCGAGATATGACAGCAGACCATCCTCCAGCTGACACATGGGCACCACAAATGGATAACATTATGGAGACCACAATCACTCAGTGTTACTAAGAGATATAATGCATCATGGCTGGACTGCTACACTACCTGACATGTAAGCATTAAACGTTACTGCTGACATGTTACACAGCAGTACATTGGTACACTGTATTACAGTCACTATGTGCATTAGAACCATATTAGCCTGTTCCTGCATCGATGTTATGAATGACAGGGGTGTGGCACGGGTATCATCATTTGCACAGGGTGTGTTATTGGCTTGCCAAAGACCTAGGCTGGGCCATATATTTGACACCATGTGTGTGTGAGTGAGGGGTTTTATTTACTGATATGGCCGTGTTGATGTTCTGTGTGTGTAGGTATAGGGTTGCCCTAGGTGTGTTTGTATTGTGTGTGAATATGCATGCACACAGTTCTGCCATGTGGCTGCCCTATACAGGTGTTTGTTGGACAACTGCAGACCATACCTGGCAGGGTGTGCAGTTCACCACCTCCAGCCATGGACATGAGGAGACCGTGCCTGCCCGGAGTTCCACGGGCATGTCCAGGTACAAGCCTCGATATGCTACTCTCCCCTGATGATGACATATGTCTGCTGGAACCAGGTTCCTCCTGGGACTGGCCAGGGCCATGTGCACATGGCCTGCTGTGGTGTGGTGTGGACAGCACCCCCCTGCAGTGCCCGGGCAGATACTGCCACTACAGGTGTGGCTTGGTGTCCTTGCACATCCATGTTGTCCTACAGATGTTGGTGTTGCTGGCCTACATCCACGTGGCCATCGCACCACTCCCACCACATGCTCTAGAATGGAAAATCCACGGTTGAGGAGGCCCACCATCTCACCCCACTGTCTATCCATGAACTCTGTATAATAACGGAGGGCACCTGCAAGATCACGAATGTTGTCACTTACAGCTGAAAATACAGCCCTCTGCGGCCTCAGACCCTGTCTGGTATACCATTCCATACGTGCCTGCACCTCCATGACAGCATGAAACATGTATCTGGTGGTACCAGATGTGGTACTTCTGCCAGGGGCATGAAGACCAGCAGCCATCCATGAGCACCCCTGTACATCTGCCTATGTGGTACCCTGCTGGACATCCAGCTATGGCTACTATGTCCAGACACAGCAGCCATAGATACCACACTGTGCTGTGCACTGCCACCAACCGCCAGCTGTCCCTCTGCTATGGCCGCTGGTGATGGGGTATCTACAGGCACTGTGACTGTATGCGGAGATGGGTTAGATAACAGGGAGATGATGGAGTAATTTCAGCCTATGACAACCAAGCCTGTGCCTCAACACACCTATCATCATTTTCAGTGTCTGTATGGACACCAACATCAGATTGCATGCAGGAGGGACCCTGACTCACCTTGCCACCTGTGAGGGGAAAACAAGAAATGCACTTTAAGACCTGTATGTCATTGCTTAACAGTATATATATATATATATATATATATATATATATATATATATATATATATATATATACACACACACACACACACACACACACACACACACACACACACACACACACACACACACACACACACACACACACACACACACACACACACACACACACACACACACACACACACACACACACACACACACACACACACACACACACACACACACACCCTGCCATTCCACCATAATACCTACCTGTCCCTGAGTTTACAGACTGTCCCAAGTTTATTCACTTAAGTTCTCCATCCTGTATCACACTTGGAAACTTACACTCATTAATGCCAATCATTAACATATCATTCTTCTAATTGCCTAGTCAATGATCACAAACCATCACCTGTTACTCCATTACTTCTTTGACTTGATTGGAGTCGGTTTTACAAGGACTCACTGCTGTCATCCAGTGTTCACCCTGAGTTTGTCCAGACATCATGAGCATGGCCCCCCCATATTTTAGGGGCTACTACAGTCACTCAATAATGTCGCGCACTGGAGTGTCATGTGTAACTATTGCTCAGTAGATGCAAGATCTATTGCTCTATTAACTTATTATGTGGACAACAGTAATATTTGGATAGACACTATGGTGCTGTCTAGTAACTCCCCAATGCATCTTTAGTGCCACATAAGTGGATATCCTTTCACCTTTCTGTTGATTGCAATTTTAAAAGTATACCTGGTGTCTAGTTTCCCTCACAATACATGTTCCATGCTACAGGCCTTATTATACTATCAGCTGTATTGAGATTACATATCAGACAAGTATTCCCGGTGTCTCGTGTCTCAGTCCATGTCCATGTACTGCACGATTCTAAAGGGAAATCGAGACGTATGAACAACCTCACAATCACACATGTGCATACATGGACACACACACACACACACACACACACACACACACACACACACACACACACACACACACACACACACACACACACACACACACACATCCTACATGTATCAACCCCCCCTCCACTCCACCAGATTGCACTTACAGACAAAATAACCCCCCACCACCCCACACACATACCTACAGGTGAGGTTGCATGAAGATATTACACACAGACCTCTCATTATCTGTCAACATGCATAACATATGGTACTCAACAGCATGCAGTGCAGCTATAGTCAATCCATGCTAGCAACAGTATACGTGTGTGGTGCATGGGCTGTGTTAGTAGGTGATGCTCCTTCCCCTGGAAAACACTGCACCCATGTACACAGTATTGCTGTGCACCTGTTCAGCACCCTGCCATGTACTGTGCACCATGTGTTTTTCAAACACATACCTGGGATGATATGTGGACAGATGTCATTTGTAAATGCCTGATGTCTGATTTACAGATGTCATTATCTGCAGTGCAAGTATAACCAATATGATACAATTACACTGACAACCATCAAACCTTACTATGGCTATGGGGAGTGTACACACCCTTATTGATATGACACCCTCTTCCATGGGACCACATTACTGCATATGTTAACATTATGTAAATAATGTGGGAAGAAATAGCCAGGGAATTGTTATGGCTAGGCTTGTATAGGCCCCAGGGCTGATAGCCTAGTACCAACCTATGAACCTATGAACCTATGAACAATCAAATGCAGTGTCAAACAAATGTGTTAGTTGTGCTGATGCTGATTGAGATACATACACTTCGTGGGTACATATGTGTGCACGCCCTTATCATGATGGTTTGTTGCACCTACTGTTATGTGTACTACAGCAGTCACTATTCCTGGCAGGGGTATACTAGCATGGGCCATCTGCATTTGCCAGTATATGGTCAGTCTGCTGTACACATGTCCCCCAACTCTGCATGAGTCAACTCATGTGCACATCCCTTGGAGTTCACACACTGCCGTCACAATTGCTGTGGAGTCAGGGTTATGTCTGCCTGATGTTGACTGTGTGCAGGTATAGCCATTCATAGCATCCTTTGGATCCCTGTTGCAATGCACTGTTGTGTCATGATGACAACCCCCTCCCCACCTTCAGCCTTTGTGCAGATGTTTGACAACTATGGCCTACACGTGTCAGTTTGCAGTGCCCAAAAACTGAGCACCACATGTAACAGCCTAGTCCCAGCTAATGAATGGCAAACATACAGGTGTGCACTGGCACCGGCACGATACATATGGGAATGGTGAGCCTGAGGTGAGGTGTTGGTTGTGCAGCACATACTGGCTGTAGGTTTCCAACTTGGTCTTGGTACACCAGTAAACATTGCAATGCATGCCTTTTGGAGACCTCTTCTGGTATGCTTTCACTACCTGTAGAGAGGCCTGACTGATGTTTCTTGTGGTAAACCTGTGACATCTGATTACTCTAACCCATGGGCAACACATTTTCAGAGTCCAGGCAATTGGTAACATGGGTGCTGCACAGCTAGTACTTGCTAGACATTCCTGCAACCCCCTCAGTGTTGTGGCATGTTACTAGGAGGCCTGCATGACTGGTTTGCTACATGTGACATCATCTGTCTTGGATGGTCATCTGTTTATTTCCTGTATTATTCCTGTCCCATACATCCTTGCCACATACATGATTGCACTGTTTGCCCTGGTATATGCGATGGTGAGGTATGGCTACATGTCCAACTCCTGGGTACTACCTGTTGGGTGTGGGGTTCATGCCATGGCATGTAAGATGGTAAGATGTGTGTAGGTAAGTGGGCACATTTGATGGCCAAACATCTTGGACAGCAGACCATTTCTTGGTGTGATATTGGGTATGTGTACTTGCTGGAAGGTGTGTTTCCATGACAAATGCATGTGGTCAGTACCTCAACAGCTGCTTCCACTATATTTTATCTGGAGTGTGTGCACACATATGCTTCTAGAGTTTGTGAAGGTATGTATTCCCCATATATGCTGTCCAAAGATACGATTCCATATTACACACTCATTTCTCATGTTAGGACCACATTGCAGGTTGTAAGGGTTTTGAACTGCAGTATTATGATATGCAGTAGTGCAGATCTGTAACAGTTGCTATTGTAATACTGGTATATACACTGTTGTAGCACTGTAGAAGGGTGATGTTTCACACATGTCCCTACTGTAGGCCATTTGTCCCACCATTATGTTCATCTTTGTGCACACATTTTACAATGACAAGATGTTAGTTATATTGCAGGAGTCTGACATACCTTTCAGATACACCATCATGGTGACCACTGTGATGCAGTCCAGTTAACAGCAACAAAATGTGAACATGTATGGCATGCATTATGGGTAGGTGTGTTAAATATATGCATGGAATATACCATAACCATAACATGATCGGTGTATTGGCAAACTTGAACAAACACCAAACTCACAAGCTACAGGCTGCTGCCTTGGAGGTATACCAGAGGGACCTACATAAGTGTGTGAGAGATGTGATGTCAGTAGCCACAGCTGTGGCATTGGTACAGGGTGGGTGCAACATTACAGTACATCAACAGTACAAGCCCACAATACTACAGATTATGCACACCTGTTTATTACTACTATGCAGCAACAGACTCTCTCTCTCTCTCTCTATATATATATATATATATATATATATATATATATATATATATATATATATATATATATATGTGTCATCTCACATATGCATGATCTAGATGTACAGATGCAGATGGATATGCAGCAGTGGTCTACTGATGTGCCCTGTGGCTTTACCTGCATGTGTCTCTGCCATTGTGTGGGTAGCACCCACCTCCACTATGCTCTCCGCACGTATGCAGGCAGGCACGTGCCCCGAGGCTGGCAAGTAGGTCCTCAACATGTGTCAGGGGGGCTGGATGGCATTACCCCACTGTTGCAAGCTGATCCCCCTTGACTGCAGCAGCATGCCAACGGGCATTGCAAAGTAGGTCTGTGCAATGATGCTGGACCTGCTCATAACTGCAGTTATAAAGTCCAACATCATTTACCCTGAGGAGAAGAATGTTCCACAGGGCAGTCCGCTCCTGCTGCTCATGGGCTGTTCGGCCAAACAACACCTGATAGTGCTGCACCAGGTGTGAGATAATTACTTCATTCTCCTATGATGTATAACTAGGAAGCTGATCTAGTCCGTTACTTTAAAATCTGAGGTTAATACAGGAGTAGAAATGACACAAGACACCAAGGCTCAAACTTAACAATTTATTAAGCAAAAACTTTCTAAATAAACAGTAAAACTAATACTAAATAAACAGAAAAAACTAATAGATCATGTACTTACAAGCATATGCATAAACAAAATCATCTTTGCCACTGATAGGGAGACTTCAATCCTATCTAGTGCAGCTATCTGTTCAGTCAAGGCAAGGCCGACACTGGCAAAATATCTCTAAGCTCAGTTCATGCTGGTGCTGTGATCAAATCCGGATGATGATGATTTCCATTTTAGCCTTTGAGCTTTTATAGTCTTCATGAGTTGGTGGAATATTGTAGAAAAATCTGACATTACAAGCTCATCATGAGTTGATGGAATATTTTAGAAAATTACAGATTATTTCCTAAGTTGTAAACAAGCCTCATAATGTATGGTCTTGGCAACTACCTTCCTTTTTTTCAAAGAACAGTTAGCTCACAAACTTGTGCTATAGTTCCTCTTTGAAATCCCCACATTCGGGTAAACATCTTTTAAGCTGACAAACAACTTATAAGTTAACAAAAGTTCAGTAATACCAGTAATCAGTGAGCAAGGCCTGCTCTTAAGCATATTGTATTGTTACAATATTAGCAGCATATAGTGAGGTAGTGGCATATCAAGATCTGGCAATAATCAATCTAGCAATAATTAAACATACACAGTGATATGTGGCTCGAGCCTGATTATTTGAACCGGCAGTACCTTCGTCAAATAACACAGTTTCTGTTCGTGGGCAATAAGCCACTGCAGTCCAGGTCCTACCATTTGATCCAATTTTGGCAGAACCATCAGTAAACCATGCAAGTTTCTGTTTTTCTGCATCTAAATTATCAAATGGTAATGCTTCAGTAATTGGAGACTTTGGAAGCTCATGTCACTGTTGTTCTATCGCATCAGCATCATCCAGAATTACCAGTCCAGCCAACTGTTGTTGTACTTGAGACACTCCAGGCACGATGTTGGCCCTTTCCTGTAAATACCACTTCCACTTCTGTACAGTCAAAGATTGTGCTATCAGGGTTTTCATCAAAGTATTATCTCGTAACCACCCCTGGATTGGGTAGTCTATCTTAACTGTCACTGTTTGTTGTTTAGTAATTCCTTCCACATGAATCAATGCTGTTAACACTGCTAGCACATGCTGCTCAAGGGGGCTATATCTCACCTGCACTCCAGTCAGGGATTTGGACCAAAATCCCCCAAGGGTCTCTTTTTCCCAGTGTCATTCTTCTGCCACAGCCCCCAAGACATAACATTATTGGCAACTGTTACTTCAAGGATAAAAGATTGCTGTGGATCAACTGGGCCCAGCCCCACACTCTGCTGTAGAGCCTTTTTTGCTTCTTTAAAAGCCATTTGTTGCTTGGTCACATTTTTTTCCTTGTTACATAGTGAATGGATCGCAAAATCAGTCCGAGGTGAGGTACAAATGCTCTCCAAAAGCCCATTGCTCCCAAGAAGGCCTGTGCCTGCTGTTTCGTTTTTGGGACTGCAATTTTCTGAATACTCTCTAGTGCTGCTGCAGGAATTTCCCTTTTTGCTCCATTCCAAATCATACCAAGGAATTTTACTGATGCCCCTTGTTGTGTTTTATTCTCATTTATAGCCCACCCTCTGTTTTTAAGGTGCTTAATTACAGTTTTTAGTGCGATATCCACATCAGATTTTTCTCCAGTAATCATTATGTCATCAATGTAATGGAAAATAGTCACTTTGTCCAGCTGTAACTTGGCTAGGTCTCTAGCCACTAGTCCATGACACAGGGTAGGGCTGTGCAGATATCCCTGAGGTAACACTTGGAAGGTATACTGCCTCCCCTCCCAGGTAAAAGCAAATTGGGCTCTGCTTTCTTCTGCTATCAGAATGGAGAAGAAGGTATTTGCTAAGTCCAAAACTGCATGATATGGTCCAGCAGATGAAGACAATCTTTCCACGATCGTAACAATGTCTGGAACAGCTGCTGCTAAGGGTGGGGCCACCTTGTTCAGACCTCGATAATCTACAGTCATTCGCCATGATCCATCAGGTTTCTTTACTGGCCATACCAGACTGTTGAATGGACTCACTGTTGGCTCAAGTATGCCAACCCGAAGCAGTTCTTGGATCGTCTCAGTGATCTCAGCGTGCCCACCTGGGATACGATATTGTTTGTTGTTCACTATTGCTTTAGGTGTGGGAATATAAAGTGGTTCCCACTTAGCATTGCCTCAAACTCCAGCCTTAACTGCGTTGACTGAACAATGCCGCACTCCAAACCTAAATGGCCTTACAGTGGTTTCCAAAGTTCTACCCTTTAATACATCTATTCCTAAAATGTGTTCAGGTACTGGAGCTATTACTGCTTCAATGTAAATAGGAATACCATCCTCAAAAGCTATCTTAACCTTGGTTTTGGTACCTAGTGTTTTTGCCCCTCCATAACCATCAATTTCTACATATTGTCCACAAAATCTATGGGGGTTGCCTGCAAAAATGGTTACTTCTGATCCTACCAGAGCCATCACATGTTGTAGCCCTCCCCTCCAAAAAATGGTAAGGGGTATGTAAGGGTGTCGGTCCCCAGGTGTAATTGCTCTTACTGTACCCCTAGCTACTGGGGACCCACCTACTAGTCAATTTGTCTCTGTTTTTTCAACCAGGGTTCTCCATTCCTTTCCTCCCCAATCTCTCTCATCATTAAATTCCCCCTTTTGCCACTGTGCTAGCTCCTCATCAGTAGGGATGTCAGGATATAATTGATTCCATCCTACCTTCCCTTCAGTGGTACTTCTGGTTGGACTTTTTGTGGGGGTTTGCCTTTTACTCTCAGAACTTGAACCTTTTTCTTTTTGTTTTTGCTTTCACTTTTTATATAATTCCTCAGTAGCTCTCCCATCTATTTCCGCAACTTCAACCCCCACCTTAACAGATCCAGAAACATTTCCTTTCTTGTAACTTTTTCTCCGGACTTATCTTTCGATTTCTCTGCATTTGCCTTTCTAGCTCTCCTCTGTTCTTTTTCTTCCACTAGTTCTGCCATTTGATTTAGAGTGGCTATTACATCCCATATCTGCTGACCTACACAGCCTGCCAGGGCAGCCATCAGCTGCCCTTTCCACCACTGTGGTGTGTTTTTGATCAATTTGCTCCACATATTGCTAGTCATAATTTGTGCATCTGGTCCTTTCGGAAGCACTAATGTCCCATTCCTTAATTCCAGTGAATAAATGGTAGTCAACATAGCCATTTCTTTTAACTGCTGTATTGCCTCTGCTATTGTTTTCCAAGGCTTATGTTCGTCAGCTACTGCTGTAGCATCAGGCCAAGTAGCGTGGAAAGCCAAGGCTAACCACACCACCAGTGTATTCTCCTGGGGATCATCATGATTCACATTGTTTACTATTTGCTTTAAACGTGGGTGAAACACCAAACATGCACATTGGTGCATCTCTTCAGAATTTAGAGACACCGCTTCTCCCCCTGTGTCCCAAACCCAAAGAAACCATGCTAAAACAGTTTCCCCTGGCTTTTGCTTATAGATTTGGATTATATTCAATAATTCAGCTTGAGTGTAACTCCGCACCTCAACCCATTGTTGTGGCGCTGCCCCCCCCCCCCCAGTATACTGTCCCTTTTTCTCAATAACTGGGCGTGCCTCCACTGATGGGGAATTTCATATTTCAAAATCACTATCACCCTCATCCGTTGAGGGGAGATCACCTTCCCACTTCTCGGGATCAAACTCTGCCTTACACAGCAAAGCACGAACCCGAGGCCTTGAGGGCGGATGGCGTAGTTTTCTCCCATTTCGTTGTCTACACTGTTGAATTATTCGAGTAGCTAGAGTCACTGAATTAGATTTCCAGTGTTCAGCTTCCTCTCCTACTTTAACAAGTGCCATGTTTGCCTTCTCCAAGGCATCTCTATCCAATCTATGTGTATGCATATGTTCTTTACATTGCTCTTTTAATTCTAAAACTTTTTCTTTTAGTTTCTCTACATCTCTGTCTAATTCCTGAATTGCTTCAAAGAACAGCCATCTGGCTGCTCCCACCCCTTCCTTCACCTTTTTCCCCTTATCATCCAATTTTAGCTCTGATAAAGCCCTAGCTAGACTATCAGGGTCTGCCTTAGGTCTTTCCTGCAAAGGTTTTGGGGAAGAAGGGGGTGAAACTTGACTTATTACCTTAGCAAGAGGATCCCACTTCCCAAATAATGCTGGCAACATAGTGTCAACACCCGACTTATTTGGGGTACCTGATACAGCATCCTTCTTACCTATGCCTATATGTTTTAAAGGAAAAAACATTGGTTGCTGTTGTGACATTTCCACTGTAGACCTCAGATCCTGCCGACTACGCCAAGTGATCTAGTTCGTTACTTTAAAATCTGAGGTTAATACAGGAGTAGAAATGACACAAGACACCAAGGCTCAAACTTAATTTATTAAGCAAAAACATTCTAAATAAACTGTAAAACTAATACTAAATAAACAGAAAAACTAATAGATCATGTACTTACAAGCATATGCATAAACAAAATCATCTTTGCCACTGATAGGGAGACTTCAATCCTATCCAGTGCAGCTATCTGTTCAGTCAAGGCAAGGCCGACACTGGCAAAATGTCTCTAAGCTCAGTTCAGGCTGGTGCTGTGATCAAATCCGGATGATGACGATTTCCATTTTAGACTTTGAGCTTTTATGGTCTTCATGAGTTGGTGGAATATTGTAGAAAAATCTGACATTACAAGCTCATCTTGAGTTGATGGAATATTTTAGAAAATTACAGATCATTTCCTAAGTTGTAAACAAGCCTCATAATGTCTGGTCTTGTGCCCTACTTTCCTTTTTCAAAGAACAGTTAGCTCACAAACTTGTGATATAGTTCCTCTTTGAAATCCCCACATTCTGGTAAACATCTTTTAAGCTGACAAACAACTTATAAGTTAACAAAAGTTCAGTAATACCAGTAATCAGTGAGCAAGGCCTGCTCTTAAGCATATTGTATTGTTACAATATTAGCAGCATATAGTGAGGTAGTGGCATATCAAGATCTAGCAATAATCAATCTAGCAATAATTAAACATACACAGAGATATGTGGCTCGAGGCATAACAAAAACTGGTAGACTGTGTGGATCCGTCACAGAAGCCTCTCCCAGGACATATTGCCTGAAAGACATAAAGATGGAAACAGGTCTGAGGACCTCATACAGCAAGGTTATCATAGTTTTTAATACAAATCTCTGTCTCTCCCCCCCACCATATCTGCAACAACAGTCTGATCACATAACTCAACAGGCATGTCTACAGAATACCTACCATTGAGACATATATCGTATTGTCCAACACTTTGTGCTATGTGTTTGTAGTCATCTTCCCTGTGGGGACACTTTCATTGGTGGCCTGTTATGGACAACGTCACCTGCATGCCATTGTAGAGGCCACAATGGTTCCATATATGCACGTGGTCTGTTTGCTATGTGATCGCTGCACATCTGTTGTTTTGTGTTATTGGGGATATCTATGCATGCTGTTGGACATGATCTGGAAACATGTGTATGATTACTACCCACATATGTTCTATAACAGTGACACAATAGCATGTTTAGGGAACAGTTGCCAGTGGAACCACCTTTCCCACCTCATCTGGCCATGCTACCAGGCCACATCACATGTGGGACCCACCCTGGGGCCTCTTCATCTACTGGTCCTGAACTACCCTCAGGTGGAACCACCTCAGGGAATGTTGTCACCCCACCCCAGGAGGACACACAGACATGATCCTGTCACCTGAGGTCAGGTCCAGGGTCTGGTGCATAGACTGTTCCACAGAGACATGGGGGATGTGCTACAGCACCTTGAGGCCCTCAGTACACACTCACAGGGTCCGCATGCTCCTCCTGCTCAGCCTCCAGTCCGGGCACCTTCAGGGACATAAAGCTAATGTTGTGACTGGCCATGGGTAAGGGCCTTGTTCCCATTGTTTCCATATGGGGGCTCATGGGGTTTCCACATTGGAGACGACACTCCCCATCCCAGGTGTTTATCCACCATATGTGTCATATACTGGCCCTGTAGGCTGTCTTCTCTGTCTTCCAACCCGACCCACCTCCACAAATATACCTGCTATCCTTCTCCAAATTCCCAATCCCACCTTTACAAACAAGGGCAATGTGTTCCCAGCATGGGGTTCACACCTGACATAACCATCCATTTTGCACACACTTACTGCTGTATATATATGTGTGATGTTCCCTCACACATAACATGCAGCACTGTTTTATATATATATATATATATATATATATATATATATATATATATATATATATATATACACATACATATAGGTTTCTGTATATCTGTAGACTTACGTGTGTGTGTGTGTGTGTGTGTGTGTGTGTGTGTGTGTGTGTGTGTGTATATAGAAATAAATATGTTATATATATATATATATATATATATATATATATATACACACATATATATATATATATATATATATATATATATATATACACACATATATATATATATATATATATATATATATATATATATGTGTATGTATATATATATGGGGTGCAGTCAGGCATCAGGTCCACACTCTCTAACTATCCTTCCTGCACAGCTGTACTGTTCTGCCTTGCTACAACACAGACAGGTGCCACATGTGGACACAGGCTAACATTGGGAGGGTATATATAGGGAGAGATTGCAGGTAATCCTATTACACACCTCTGGCATTTCTGCATGCTACATTACACATTAACATGACTATCCTGCAAGTTGTGGGCTCTGGAACCCACATGTCCATCATAATTGCATTACTTCCACCACCAGCTATTGGCCACACTAATATACATGTCATGCATGACACAACATACACTATGATGACTTACATCTTGTCAGTCAGTGCTGATCTGAACAGTTGACAGGTATGGCCCACTGCTCACAGGGACAGACACTATTGTCCATAGCAGTTTTTCAGCTGGATATAATTTCAACAGCAACACCTGATGGCACATATAAATCATTCCACACCATCTATCCCATTATTATTGACCAAGTATTACATTCAATTACATGCATATATACTTCATGTACCTGTTGTGGGAATGATATATTTTTTGGATAGTTTGCTGTGTGGATGGCTGGATGGATGTGTTTTCTTTTTTTTTTTTTTTTTTTTTTTGTGTTTTTTTTTGGCTTTCACTCTGTCTCTCTCTATTTTGGTCTCACTCCAATAAATGGATTGAGCTGCTTTGAATAGATTACAGCATGGAATTTGTAGTTGATGCACATGATCAAGTGATGGCCACTGCACCAGTCAGTTCCACCACTTGCTACCTGCATGAAGCATGCTGTGTAGTACTTCAAATTACCACTGTCATGGCAACCCACTACTATAAATCCCTACATCATGTAGGCATTGTCCCTTTACCTTTCTTGTATGGAGGACATCCTTCCTGTTTGTGGGCAGCAGTGTTACAGACAGCAGGTAGCAATACCTATTACAAGTGGACTTGCATACTCAGGCCAGCTACATATTTGTATAAGGTTCCAGACTTACAGACAGTGTGAGTATTGTTGTTATATGCTTTGCATAGCACCAGTGTTACAGAGTCTGTGTGTACATACTATTTTAAAATGGTATGCCATCTGTCTGCATAGCTCTCAACTGTGGGCCTATCCACATGATGGCCAGAGGCATGCCTGTTATGTTTTGTCTGTCCACCACACAGGTCTTGTGTCAGATATATCACTGGCATTGTGTGTGTTGAGTGCTATCAGTACATGGCTACATCCATTTGTGTTTCTGAATTCATATTCCTGACTAAGAGTATGTTGCAGACTATCATGTAACACCAGCAACTTTCTCAGTGTATAACAACACTATTTCACATATGGCCCTGTGTTCCAGACTCTGTCCTCCACCTATATACCAGGCTTTGTCCATATGGCATGCAGTAAGGGTTTGTTATGTAGTGGCCTGTGATTATGTCGTGCTGCCATTCTTGCCATCATTCCAGTGCTGTTGTGCCCCCCACACATATTGTGAGGTAGGGTCATATATATGTGGGCTTCAACTGCACAAAACATGTGTGCCCTTCTGCAGGCCAGAGGTCAGTGTATGTAACTGTTATATGGCCCTGTAAGTCAGTCTATGGGGGAAGGGTATGCACCATATATAACCTAGGTTGTTACAACGTGTGAGGGATATCGGTAGTAAGCCGCCTTAATGTATATGGCTGTACATTTCCATACATTTTTCCTTGGGAACATTGGTGGCCTGGTGTTTTCTGTTATACAGACTGTTCTGTTTGTTAGTGATTGTGATGTTTTCAGTTAAACATTGTTATGTAACAGATACATCCTCATTGTGGCAACTTAATTCTTTTCCCCTAGGGGTTGAGTACAGAGTGTAATCTGAAGCTGCTGAACTATACATCTGCATTACTTACTGTTGACTGATTGTTATTCTCTGGCCCAGTCTTTCTTTACTGTTGTACTACTTGAAGGCCTTGTCCTGGACAGCAACATATGTTGTTTCAAATTACTGTATAAAATGATCTGCTTAAGAGTTGCATTACTCAGTTAGTATGTATTTCAAAGTCTTAACAGCTATATGACATGGCATAAACAACTGTAATAGTACACAAATAAACATTTCTTATGTATGCAAACCTGTGTATGGTGTCATATCCTTTGACTTCTCAGCGGGTATATGTTTCAGGCAACAATTGTCTTCTGTATGAGTGAATCATACACTGTTCATTTGAAAAGGTGGCAACTGTAGGAATACTGGCTGTTCAATATGCTGTGCACCCTCTAAATATGCATCTTTCTATACATATCTATGTGTGTGTATGTGTATTTACACACACACACACATATATATATATATATATATATATATATATATATATATATATATATATATATATATATATGTGTGTGTGTGTGTGTGTGTGTGTGTGTGTAGCTGCATATGTTTACTGCTTCCACATTGTACATTACCTATGGTAGCCAGACTGTACTGCATATGTTATTGATACCATCCTGATATCATACAGGTGGGGTGGATTACTGTTAATGTCTTGTAGCCATGTTGTGTAGGGTCCTGGGTATGGGATTTACAACAGTTGGTATTGTGTTGCAGGGTAGATCTATTTGGCTGTGGGGGAGGGGTGATATCAATACCTACAAGAGGTATTTAGCTTCGGCCCCCTCACCCCCATTAATGGTGCCTTTGGTCATATATGTATTTGTTATGTTCTCTTTTATATCGATAGATATATATCTGTATATACATATGTACACAGATCTGCTTACATATATATTTTGCTATATATATATATATATATATATATATATATATATATATATACATACACACATATATATATTTAGACATATATATATATATATATATATATATATATATATATATATATATTTTTTTTTTTTACATATATATATATATATATATATATATATATATATATACACATACACACACACACACACACACACACACACACACACACACACACACACACACACACACACACACACACACATAGACATCTACATGTATAAATACATTTCCTGTACTGTTGAATGACTGCTGGATGATATGTTTGTGAAAACATCTGTGTTATGTATATCTGACATGGCTTAGTGGTAAATCACTTTGGCTATGGGGTGCAAGGGCATGGGTTTGAGCCTTGCAAAGGCTGTTTATTTTGTTGCTGGGCAGAACAAGGACCGTTGGATACAGAGTGATTAAGGCACTTTTAAGCAGTTGTAAGCGTGTTTTTGCAGGTTTGCGCGAAGGTAAACACTGCTAACTTCTGGTTACAGTTTCTTATACTCAGTTTCTAAATTGCTTAACCTGTGTAGGCATTGCTTACCCCCACGCAAAAAAGCTTAAACCTGCTTACTGCTGCTTAAAAGTGCTTACTCCCACTTACCCTTGCACCAATTTCTTTAAAAGAAATGAAAAAGGGTTGATAGGAAAGTAGTGAAAAAGGGGCATAAAGAGGGGAAAGACAGTAGGGAAAATAGCTAAGGATGTGCAGGACAGGTGTAGGGAATGTCCATAGCTGCCCCATTTCTTCTACAACAACAGCTGTGCATATACAGTGATTTGGAGGTACATTTGGACACTCATACCTCTGAGAGAGGCATGCGGACAACAATAATATGTTGTGAAGCCAGTTAGACCAGATTACATGTGTCCAGTGGACACATGCGAAATGGACAGCTATGTATGGGGCGAGATTTTTTTTTGGGAACAGATTGCCCTTTTTTTTTTTTTAAGGTGAGAGTGGGATGTTGGGGAGAGATAGTAGGTATATTTGGGGAGGTAGGTTGGGTAGGATAACAGAAAAGACAGACAAGACAGCATACAGGGGTGGTATATGACACATGTGGAGGGTAAACACCTTGGATGGGGAGGGGTGTTTGGAATTTAGAAGCCCATGAGCCCCCTAGTGGAGACAGTGGGACTGAGGTCCCCACCCATGGGCAGTCACCACTGCACCTTCAAGGCCCCAAAGGTGGCTGTGCTGGGGGCTGAGTAGGAGGGGCAGGCTGAACCTCTAGTTGTGCCACATGCTCCTCAAGCTGGCAAAGCAGATCTCCAAACTCCCTGCGGAGATTGCTACGCACCAGACCCCGGACCCAATGACAGGTGACAGTATTCTGTCTGCACCCGCTCCGAGCCCCATCCCTGTGGTGGTTCCACCCAAAGGTGGTGCATGACCAGCGGACGAGGAGGTCCTGGGGTGGGCCCCAGATGTGCTAGTGCCCGGTGCCATGACCAGATGAGGTGGGAGAGGTGGGTCCACTGGGACCAGCCTTCCCAAACGTACTAATGATGTTTCAATTTTACAGCATATGTGGGTTAGTAATAATCAGCACATTCCAGGATTAGGTATAACAGCATGCATAGATATTCTCATTAACCCAAAACACCAGATATGGAACAGTTACATAGCAAACAGAACAGATGCATATATGGAACCACAGTGGCCATTACAACAGCATGCAGGTTCATTGATGGCAGCATGCCACCAATGTGGGGGTATTTCAACATGACACATGCATAGAACAAATTTCAATATTTCTCAAACAATAGGACATATGTCCCAACAGTAGATTTAATACTGCACATACCAATTGAGTTGTGTATTTAATTTATTGTTGCAGATATGGTGGGGGGGGGGAGATGTCAATTAACAACTTGTATATCCCTGTAGTTCTCATTACTTTCCTAGTCAGTGCTGTGATCTGTACCTTACAGGTATTATTACACTACCATATTACCTTAGTTTGGACAGTGGTATGGATGTAGACAACTATATACATGAACTGAGGTTTACCTGCAGTATACACCTCTTACCTGCTATACCTGTGGAGGTATTGTTTGTTAACACTACCTGACTGTTTCTACGCATATTCCCAGATTCCAGGTTGATGTTATGCACATACCTCTCCATTTCTTATAGCACAGACTCTGAGCATGTCTTGACAGCATGAAGGTGAAACCGGGACATATTTTGACTATTGCCCTCATAAACCTTTGGTGAGCTGCACAATGACAGGTTTGTTTTCATAGACTTTTTCCAAATATTTACAGGCCTGACAGTTAGTTGTATGACATTAAATGCTGCCTACATGTCAGAGATAGGCACGCTGATATGCCAAGGGGGACAGGGTAACAGCCAGCAGATATGGGCCAATTCTCTGGACATTCTGGACAGATCTGTACAGTCGAGGGGTATGATTCTGCATACAGCTTACTACCACACCCAGGATTTGAAGCATGGCTGTGTGTGCTAAAATAACACAGTTTACATCACAGTTGGGTGTGCTATATAGATATTTGCTGTGTATCTTTTCTCTGAATTCTTTCTATAAGTCTCCCGTGGTTTTACAATCTGTCCTTGTAATTCCAACACTCTTATACAAGGTTTCCTAGACAGTTTTATTATGTAGCACTGTGTGGATGACAGTGGTGAGTAATAACTTATTAGTCAGAGATACTGCAACACTAACACTGCCATACAATACCAGACTAAACAGTACCAGTCGAAGATTTCAATCTTTTATTTCTAGGCACAGTTTTTGTATATGACAGACCTGTGGGGGGAATGTTTGTTAACACTACCTGAATGTTGTCACACATATTACCAGATTCCACATTATTATTATGCACATACATCTCACTCTGTTACTGCGCACACTCTGGTCATAGCTTCAAAACATGGGGGTGGAGTTGGGACATACTTTGCTTATTACTCTCATAACATATTTGTGAATTGCTAGAGTGACAGGTTTGTTCTTATGGATTATTCCTGACAGTTATGATGTATGACAATCAGTTGTATGTCATTATTTTCTGCCTAAACTTCTGGGATCATCCCACTGATTTGCCAGGTGGACAGGGTGACAGGCAGGGGACTTGCACCAATTATCTGGACTTTCTAACAATATCTGTACAGTTGTGGGGTATGATTCTGCATACAGCTTACTACCACTCCCAGGATTCGAACCATGGATGTGTGTGCTAACACTTCATATCTCAGCTATTTGGATTATGTTGTCTGTCTTTTCACTGTTTTCTGTCTAGGTCTCTCTCAGTTGTACAATATGTTACAACAGTCATATACAGACATCCCTACACATTTTATTTATGGAGCACGGTGTGGGTAACAGTACTTAATACAACAGTACTATTAAGAGATTGCAACACTACATTACCATATGATACCAGAGTAAACACAAGCAGTCCAGCAGTTAGACCTTTATTGTCAGGCTGTTAACCTTTTTATTTACATGCAACCTATATGAGACTCTTCCTGCCATATTGTCTGGTTTATTCAGTACATGCCATACACAATACAGGTTTTATACTGGCAATTAACTTTCTACTACTTTTAGATTTATTTCTTATGACAGTACATGCAAGAGTATTACTAACCTGCCTTGCAACACAACCTCTGTAATCTACAGGCATGGGCTTCCCGGTTCACAGCCCGCTCATCTGCCACTGTCAAAGACATAAGAGGAATATTTAGCCATACCTATCCATAATATACATGAGCTGACAATTATTAAACAGGTAGTAGACTGATACTAACACATGGCTGGGACATCACCCGCCCACCTAGCCTCTTGGATCCACTGATCCAAGAGCTCCCTCTTTCTCCACTTCAGGTCAGTATAGTGATGCCTGACCTGCTCACCAGTTCAAGGTATGCCAGTGGCACTGGTGAGGTCACGAGTGAAATGGTCCTAGGCTTCTGCTTTATATTGGGAACCCTGGTACTGGCCCTGCAGCAGTGTCTGGTCATGGTCTTTAACAAGGTGTCCTGCCATGACTTTGGACTCCTGGATGCCCCAGCGCTATGCCATGAAGCGCACTCCTTTTCCCACACCGGTCATATTGCCTAAAAGAAGAAGCTGCAACCAGTTATGAGATGTATTCCTGCCTGTGGGGTTTAAATAGGGCCGATTTCCTGCACTTTGCCATGATTGGACGGTTTTGAAAATGCTAAGCTATGGGCAAACCTGCTTACCTAAGGTTGGCATTGCTTAAAGGGGTATACCAATGGGCAAACTGATTTAGCTGGCCTACACATTGCTTACACCTAGTAAACTGGGCTGTGCAATGCTTAGCATTGCTTAATTTTTAATTTGCACACTATTTGCTGTTTGGCATTGATTTATTATTCATTACATGTTATATATGTGTTAGGTATCCATGATTCATATGTACATACACTGTATGGGATCCTTGTGCTTATTAGAGGATTTCAACACTTTTTACAATGACACCTCACATCTGGGCTTAATGCAGTACTCCAATTCACATATTTATGTTATGTAGTAGGTTATACAACACAAAACTGTATATAGATTCCTTTCACATGTTAAGTTTGATTTTCCTATAGTGAGGATCTGTTTGGTGATACATCAGTCTTATGTAGTGCTGTAATGGCTTACTGGTTAACTACTGTGACTGTAGTATACAGGGTCCTGTGTTCAAGACCTGCAAGGGCTGTTTATTTTGTTGCTGGGCAGAACAGTGGCTATTGGATACAGAGTGATTAAGGCACTTTAAAGCAATTGTAAGCTGGTCTGTGCAATGGTAAGCAATGTTAACTTCTGTTTAAATATGATTACAGAGAGTTAGCTTCAATAATGCTTAACCTGTGTGCGCATTGCTTACCCCCACTTAAACAAATTTAAACCCACTTACTGCTGCTTAAATATGCTTACTCCCACTTACTAATGCTTAATAGTGCTTACTCCCGCTTACCCCCGCAGTAATTTAGACAGAAATGTAACATGGTTCTTGGGAAGGTGGTGAATTTGGACACTCTATGGATTTATCATTCATTGCACATTATACCTTCAATTTGTATCCATAATTCATGTGTACATATACTGTATGGGGCACTTGTGTTTATCTGTGGATTTTACAACATTATTGCAATGACACCTCACATCTGGATTTAATGCAGTACTCCAGTTCACAAATATATGTTATTTAGTAGGTTATACAACAAAAATTATTATTCATAAAGTGGTTTGACATGGAAAATGGAATTTACTGGAGTGAGAATCGAACCAGAAATGACAGCTAGTAAGGAAAATGCTCTGACCACTACACTACACTATTGCAGGACTGCTTCATTTGCATGTATCTTGATATTTATCTTCTTGTGCCATTTAAGCAACAGTATGCATAGCTAAGCAATGGGCAAACCCGTGCACCTACGTTTAAATTTAATCTCTTTGATAAAAAAAAAGTGTTTATATTATTATGTTTTAAATATTGTTCTTATAAACTTGGGAGGTTGTTGCTAGGGTAACGGGATTTTTTTTATGTACATTTCCTGATGGATTTGATGTCTACCACTCACATGTCTGCCATTATTTCAGATGAGATCATCCCAGTGATTTGGCAGGGTAAATGAGGGACAGGCCAGAAGTATGTGCCACATATCTGGACATTCTGCATTAAACTATACTATACTATTGGGGGTATGCAACCCCCTATGAGTGGTCTCACTCATTGTAATTGCCACACAGCAGTTCTTGACTGCGGGGGCATGTATATTGTGAGAGCTCTGCTCTCAGACACGCCTCCTGCACTCATCCACGCTCCATGTCCATTTAGGAGCTGAGGCATGCATAGCCTATGCATAGCGCTCTGCCGTGCTGCTCTTAAACGGTTGCTTCCATGCAGGAATAAGCTATTCCTGCATGGAACCTTACTGAATTCCGGGGTATGATATTGGTCATTAAAGAATGTTGCTATACTAGCATAACATTATATATTTGGTTTATCAGCTTTCACTTTATTTATGTACGTATTTATTTGGTAACCAGGGAGATAGACTGGTACAGAGACAGCATCCAGATATGACCTGGGATCAGAGACAATAAACACTGCACATAAATTTAAGTTAAGCACTTCAAATATAAATTTCAGATTATACACTGGTCTCCTTTGTACTCATCTTCACCCTGCATGCCTGCCTCTCCATTTCTCTGTCTTCTCCCAGTGGTATCCTTTCCTGAAACTATTCTCATTTGCCTCTTCTAATGGCTTCATATCTCTTTGTATAATTATGTGCTGCTATCCCTGTAGCTAAATGTTGTCAGTCATTATGGCTACATCTTATCCAGAAAACTCTGGTAAGCAGAATTCTATTTTTCCATCCATGTTCTCACTTTACAATCTGCTTCTTGAACTAAATGCTGTAGCATATTTTTGCATATAAAAATATTAAATATTTTGTAACATAACCTTGTATCTGTAAATAGGTTTTATTCATTTCTTATGTGATCTTATTTACTCTGGCTGTGCCTGCAAATGTTCAGTTGAGATCAGTGCACTACCCCAGCAAACAAATGAATAAATAAATTAAATAAATATGATAGAGTGTGCGGTTTGCATAGTTGCAAAACTTTAGAAAGATCATATACAGTTATTTTATATTCTTTATAAAGCAGCATATTATACAGTTCTTACACATTCATAATAAAGTAGCAGGTTTACATTAGGTTTTATCAGAGTACATAGAATGCAAAACAGTTTGGCTGCTAGAAATGATTTGTTAAACTTTTAAAATTGAATTTCCTTAAAGCAAAAAAAAAAAAAAAACCGAAATGGAAGGGAATAAAAAACAGAAATTGCACATATAGGCCTTGAGACTAAGAAGATAACACAGAAGTTAAATGACAAAGGAAAAGAGTTGAGAGCCTCTATAAGCATTTTTCAAATGCTTGCCTTTTAAAGAGTTTATCCATTATTTCTAAAGCATTTCCAGCAATTTTCCTGAAAAGTTTCTCAAAGAAAGAACTCTTAAAATTGGTTTAACTGTATCTTGATGCCTAGATTCATTTGATAGATTATTCCAGAAAATATGGCCTCTTTGTGAGACTTCACTTCCAAACCTCAGCTTTGCTGTTTGCATGGATGCTGCTGCAAATCCATGTCTTGTGCTATTCTTCTTACCATATGCAGTAATAAGTAACAAAATTTCAGCCTTCAGAAAACAGCTAGAGGGGATAGTTTGAAGCAAGTGCAGCACTGATGTGTATGTGAAGCAATTTTCTTCCTATGTTCCAGCGTGCATTTGCTCCTTCAACTTGTCACTGCGTAAATCACACTTGCACATATATTTGCTCTTCCATCTATCAGAAGACACAAATAACACTTGTTTTTATTACTACTGAGTTATAAAAAATGAACAACATGCCAAACTAAGCTGAAGCAGACATTTAATTAAATTTGCAGTAGATAATTTAACACTTTCATTCCTAAAATAAAGGAACTTCATTAGAACTATCTTACATCTCTCTTTTTTTGATTAAATAATAAAATCAAAATATTTTCTAATACTTCCAGTTTTGTTTTTAAATGAGATAATTGTAGCACATGTATAATCTTTTTTGTATCTAGCTTCACTTACACTAAATATACTCATTTGTAGCAATATTGGCTAAAATCTTGTATATCTCTCAGATCAAACCTCTTATTACTATAATACAGCTTCCTGCCATGGAACGTTAAAGCATTCAGAAGATGAACTGTTTGTAAATATGCATATGTATTTAACATCTGTTTACCGGGAAAGTCCGAATTGGAACGACCCAATTTTCAAAGGAGACCTGGGGAGAAATGCTGCAGACATGTCTTTGTAACATGGGAGGAAACCCGGTTTACTATTGAATTGTCGACCCTGACATGTGCGACTTGACGTGAACGAACCCGGAAATGCGAGCATCACTACATTGACTCCCAGATGTGCGAACGGCAAAACCTCGCCCCTGTTCAACCCATGGTAGCATGGGTGTGGAGGTGTTGCGCGGCCGGTAATGTTGAAAGCCGAATGGGTTTCGATAGCGAACAGTATTCGTAGTTTTGGTTCGCTAGCGAACACCATTCGCAGTTTCGGTTCGCGCAATCACGTCGGTGGGGTGGCCGTTTGAATGAAGTGCATTTGGCTATTTAATAGTAAACCAGGAAACCCACATGAATGCAGGAAGGACAAGCAGACTCCACACAGAAGGCACCCCAGCTGAGAATCAAACCACAGAACGTCTTGCTGTTAGGTGACAACACAAACCACTGCACCCTGCACCATCCTATGCTGTATATATGTTAGTGAGTTTGTATATACATTTTAGCTTCTGTTTATTAAGTTTATATGATTTACTTTTATTTACTGTTTTTTGAATGAATTTTAGAAAGTATAGGATGTAGAATGAATTACTTGCATCGATAATTTATTGACTGGCGTACGAAAGTCATGCATTGTCTTTAGATTTTACTATTTAAAGAAAGGAAATGTTGAAACTACTTCTGATGAAGTTTTATTTCATTTTAGAAACAAAAGCACTAAACAAATCTATGTAAATTTAAATAAATTAAGGCTTCAGCCCAGGTTAGTGTGTTGTTCTGTTTTTAGTCCTTTTTTCTACACCAACTGTATACTTTGTTGGTTACTAGCAAGCAACTGCCAAGCCTTCAAATTGAATTGTTATTTGTTTATGGAAACAAAGTTTTAAAAAAGTTAAAAATAATTAGTTTCTTTACTGCCACTCCCCCATTAAAGCATATAATGTGCAATATAAATGCCACTTGTATGTATCTGGCATACAGTGTAGGATACACTGAGAATATTTTTTGGAGTAGTATAGGGTTTGTAGTAATAGAAGCATTGCTGGGTGGTAATAGTGGTAGTAGTAGTATATGTAAATCTTGCACTTTCCTCATCAACATGGCTGGGATCTGACAGCAGCAGATTTAATGGCAGATTGTCCCTCAAAAATCACTGAATTACTTAATTAAGAATATTGGTGATGTTGCTGCAGCATTAATGGTGGCTTAAGGACTAGTAACACATCAAGGCAGTAGACCCTGATATGGTTCACAACAGAAATTTTATAAAAGTAGTACAATTACTTCTCAGTTCTTCAACTGAAGAAATCAGGTAGTCTTTCCCATTGACAGATTAAAAAAAGAATGGTTAGAAACTTTGAGAGTGGGCCAAGGTATCGCAGGCCAACCAAGATTGCCTGGGGGTATAGAATGCAGTGTGGGGAAAGGACATGAATGTAGGAGTAAGGATAGGAACAGGAAAGGGAGGATCCACTACAAATAAGCAGTGGAGTATGGAAGG